>NW_027140763.1:35000-45000 GCF_036365525.1 Heterodontus francisci | reverse complement strand
ACTTCCAGGCACTCTTCGGAAGGTCTTTTATTTCAAAAGAAGGTCCTTCCTTGAGGGAGCACTTCTTCGGCCACTTTGCAAGTGCAACCGCTGCCAGCAAAAGTTCTGAAAATCGAGTTCCCGAAAATCTCCGGGTACCCCGCCAACCCCCAGCCACCCGAATCGCAAGTGTCAATTCGGCGGGTTGCCTGCCGGTAGTCCTTCCGAAAATGAGGCGCCAAATCGCCGCAACGGCCATTTTTCATTTCGGCATCGGGACTTCCGACGGCAACTGATTAACTAGCCCGGGGACTAGAGCGGCAGCAAATGCAACGTGCCCTCTTGGCGGGAGCAACTTGACCGCCCCCGTGGGGAAAGGTCAACTCGGGGCCCGGGAAAGTCGCCGAGTCCGACCCCATACACTTCCATGAGTTGGGGGTTTTGGCCTTCCCGGCCCAAGGCTCGCCTTATTTCGGCCTGCACTTTCGGAAAAGGGTGCATTCCTTTTGGTTAATGATTTCACCAGCCCGGGTCTTAGCCTCTGCCCCGACGGCTAAGTCTTTTGGTTAATGATTTCCTGCGGCTGGGACTACCCTTTCCCCCGCCCTGCAGGCACCCGGGTCGGGAGGCCGTCGGGGGCACTTTCCGGGGCAAATCCGGACCCTTACGCAAGGGAGAGTGCGCCCCCCGCCTCGGCCGGGGGTCAGGCTGCCGCCTATTAAGCCCGACAGAAAACCCGAAAAATGGACGAAAATGGGAAAAAATCCCCATCCGAAAAAGGCTTAAAAGTCGGTTGGGCGGCAGCTAGGGTCGGTCTCTGCAGACCTGGAGGCTCGGGTGGACTCTTGGAATAAACGTCCAAGTCCCGACTTGCCACCTCCTACTACTGTGCAGATACCCCGCCAACCCCCAGCCACCCGAATGACAAGCGTCCGATCAGCGGGACGAATTTGACAACTCTGGCCGGACCTCTGGAACTCCATCCCGGGTAACCGGGGCAAATTTTTCCGCTTGATCGCCCTTCCACTGGTTAACCATTTGCCCTTTCGGACTTAGTCTCTGGACATTATTCGACGGATTTTCTGGTTAACCATTTGCCCTTTCGGACTTAGTCTCTGGGCATTATTTTCGACTTTTTGGTTAATGATTTCATACTTTTTACTTACTTTTGCCCTTTTTGGTTAATGATTACTCTGCTTACTGGTTAACCATTTGCCCTTTCGGACTTAGTCTCTGGACATTATTTTCGAGTTTTTGGTTAATGATTTCACACTTTTAACATATTTTTGCGCTTTTTGGTTAATGATTACTCTGCTTACTGGTTAACCATTTGCCCTTTCGGACTTAGTCTCTGGACATTATTTTCGACTTTTTGGTTAATGATTTCACACTTTTTACTTACTTTTGCGATTTTTGGTTAATGATTTCACACTTTTAACATATTTTTGCGCTTTTTGGTTAATGATTACTCTGCTTACTGGTTAACCATTTGCCCTTTCGGACTTAGTCTCTGGAGATTATTTTCGACTTTTTGGTTAATGATTTCACACTTTTAACTTAATTTTGTGCTTTTTGGTTAATGATTTCACACTTTTTACTTACTTTTGCGATTTTTGGTTAATGATTACTCTGCTTACTGGTTAACCATTTGCCCTTTCGGACTTAGTCTCTGGACATTATTTTCGAGTTTTTGGTTAATGATTTCACACTTTTAACATATTTTTGCGCTTTTTGGTTAATGATTACTCTGCTTACTGGTTAACCATTTGCCCTTTCGGACTTAGTCTCTGGAGATTATTTTCGAGTTTTTGGTTAATGATTTCACACTTTTTACTTACTTTTGCGCTTTTTGGTTACTGATTTCACACTTTTTACATATTTTTGCGCTTTTTGGTTAATGATTACTCTGCTTACTGGTTAATTATTTGCCCTTTCGGACTTAGTCTCTGCACATTATTTTCGAGTTTTTGGTTAATGATTTCACACTTTTAACATATTTTTGCGCTTTTTGGTTAATGATTACTCTGCTTACTGGTTAACCATTTGCCCTTTCGGACTTAGTCTCTGGAGATTATTTTCGAGTTTTTGGTTAATGATTTCACACTTTTTACTTACTTTTGCGCTTTTTGGTTACTGATTTCACACTTTTTACATATTTTTGCGCTTTTTGGTTAATGATTACTCTGCTTACTGGTTAATTATTTGCCCTTTCGGACTTAGTCTCTGCACATTATTTTCGAGTTTTTGGTTAATGATTTCACACTTTTAACATATTTTTGCGCTTTTTGGTTAATGATTACTCTGCTTACTGGTTAACCATTTGCCCTTTCGGACTTAGTCTCTGGAGATTATTTTCGACTTTTTGGTTAATGATTTCACACTTTTAACTTAATTTTGTGCTTTTTGGTTAATGATTTCACACTTTTTACTTACTTTTGCGATTTTTGGTTAATGATTACTCTGCTTACTGGTTAACCATTTGCCCTTTCGAACTTAGTCTCTGGACATTATTTTCGAGTTTTTGGTTAATGATTTCACACTTTTAACATATTTTTGCGCTTTTTGGTTAATGATTACTCTGCTTACTGGTTAATTATTTGCCCTTTCGGACTTAGTCTCTGCACATTATTTTCGAGTTTTTGGTTAATGATTTCACACTTTTAACATATTTTTGCGCTTTTTGGTTACTGATTTCATACTTTTTACTTACTTTTGCGCCTTTTGGTTAATGATTACTCTGCTTACTGGTTAACCATTTGCCCTTTCGGACTTAGTCTCTGGACATTATTTTCGAGTTTTTGGTTAATGATTTCACACTTTTTACTTACTTTTGCGATTTTTGGTTAATGATTACTCTGCTTACTGGTTAACCATTTGCCCTTTCGGACTTAGTCTCTGGACATTATTTTCGGGTTTTTGGTTAATGATTTCACACTTTTTACTTACTTTTGCGATTTTTGGTTAATGATTACTCTGCTTACTGGTTAACCATTTGCCCTTTCGGACTTAGTCTCTGGACATTGTTTTCGACATTTTGGTTAATGATTTCACACTTTTAACTTAATTTTGTGCTTTTTGGTTAATGATTTCATACTTTTTACTTACTTTTGCGATTTTTGGTTAATGATTTCATACTTTTTACTTACTTTTGCGATTTTTGGTTAATGATTTCATACTTTTTACTTACTTTTGCCCTTTTTGGTTAATGATTTCATACTTTTTACTTACTTTTGCGATTTTTGGTTCATGATTACTCTGCTTACTGGTTAACCATTTGCCCTTTCGGACTTGGTCTCTGGACATTATTTTCGACTTTTTGGTTAATGATTTCACACTTTTAACTTAATTTTGTGCTTTTTGGTTAATGATTACTCTGCTTACTGGTTAACCATTTGCCCTTTCGGACTTAGTCTCTGGAGATTATTTTCGACTTTTTGGTTAATGATTTCACACTTTTAACTTAATTTTGTGCTTTTTGGTTAATGATTTCACACTTTTTACTTACTTTTGCGATTTTTGGTTAATGATTACTCTGCTTACTGGTTAACCATTTGCCCTTTCGAACTTAGTCTCTGGACATTATTTTCGAGTTTTTGGTTAATGATTTCACACTTTTAACATATTTTTGCGCTTTTTGGTTAATGATTACTCTGCTTACTGGTTAATTATTTGCCCTTTCGGACTTAGTCTCTGCACATTATTTTCGAGTTTTTGGTTAATGATTTCACACTTTTAACATATTTTTGCGCTTTTTGGTTACTGATTTCATACTTTTTACTTACTTTTGCGCCTTTTGGTTAATGATTACTCTGCTTACTGGTTAACCATTTGCCCTTTCGGACTTAGTCTCTGGACATTATTTTCGAGTTTTTGGTTAATGATTTCACACTTTTTACTTACTTTTGCGATTTTTGGTTAATGATTACTCTGCTTACTGGTTAACCATTTGCCCTTTCGGACTTAGTCTCTGGACATTATTTTCGGGTTTTTGGTTAATGATTTCACACTTTTTACTTACTTTTGCGATTTTTGGTTAATGATTACTCTGCTTACTGGTTAACCATTTGCCCTTTCGGACTTAGTCTCTGGACATTGTTTTCGACATTTTGGTTAATGATTTCACACTTTTAACTTAATTTTGTGCTTTTTGGTTAATGATTTCATACTTTTTACTTACTTTTGCGATTTTTGGTTAATGATTTCATACTTTTTACTTACTTTTGCGATTTTTGGTTAATGATTTCATACTTTTTACTTACTTTTGCCCTTTTTGGTTAATGATTTCACACTTTTAACATATTTTTGCGCTTTTTGGTTAATGATTACTCTGCTTACTGGTTAACCATTTGCCCTTTCGGACTTAGTCTCTGGAGATTATTTTCGACTTTTTGGTTAATGATTTCACACTTTTAACTTAATTTTGTGCTTTTTGGTTAATGATTTCATACTTTTTACTTACTTTTGCCCTTTTTGGTTAATGATTACTCTGCTTACTGGTTAACCATTTGCCCTTTCGGACTTAGTCTCTGCACATTATTTTCGAGTTTTTGGTTAATGATTTCACACTTTTAACATATTTTTGCGCTTTTTGGTTAATGATTACTCTGCTTACTGGTTAACCATTTGCCCTTTCGCACTTAGTCTCTGGAGATTATTTTCGACTTTTTGGTTAATGATTTCACACTTTTTACTTACTTTTGCGATTTTTGGTTAATGATTTCACACTTTTTACTTACTTTTGCGATTTTTGGTTAATGATTACTCTGCTTACTGGTTAACCATTTGCCCTTTCGCACTTAGTCTCTGGAGATTATTTTCGAGTTTTTGGTTAATGATTTCACACTTTTTACTTACTTTTGCGATTTTTGGTTAATGATTACTCTGCTTACTGGTTAACCATTTGCCCTTTCGGACTTGGTCTCTGGACATTATTTTCGAGTTTTTGGTTAATGATTTCACACTTTTTACTTACTTTTGCGATTTTTGGTTAATGATTACTCTGCTTACTGGTTAACCATTTGCCCTTTCGGACTTAGTCTCTGGACATTATTTTCGAGTTTTTGGTTAATGATTTCACACTTTTAACATATTTTTGCGCTTTTTGGTTAATGATTACTCTGCTTACTGGTTAATTATTTGCCCTTTCGGACTTAGTCTCTGCACATTATTTTCGAGTTTTTGGTTAATGATTTCACACTTTTAACATATTTTTGCGCTTTTTGGTTACTGATTTCATACTTTTTACTTACTTTTGCGCCTTTTGGTTAATGATTACTCTGCTTACTGGTTAACCATTTGCCCTTTCGGACTTAGTCTCTGGACATTATTTTCGAGTTTTTGGTTAATGATTTCACACTTTTTACTTACTTTTGCGATTTTTGGTTAATGATTACTCTGCTTACTGGTTAACCATTTGCCCTTTCGGACTTAGTCTCTGGACATTATTTTCGGGTTTTTGGTTAATGATTTCACACTTTTTACTTACTTTTGCGATTTTTGGTTAATGATTACTCTGCTTACTGGTTAACCATTTGCCCTTTCGGACTTAGTCTCTGGACATTGTTTTCGACATTTTGGTTAATGATTTCACACTTTTAACTTAATTTTGTGCTTTTTGGTTAATGATTTCATACTTTTTACTTACTTTTGCGATTTTTGGTTAATGATTTCATACTTTTTACTTACTTTTGCGATTTTTGGTTAATGATTTCATACTTTTTACTTACTTTTGCCCTTTTTGGTTAATGATTTCATACTTTTTACTTACTTTTGCGATTTTTGGTTCATGATTACTCTGCTTACTGGTTAACCATTTGCCCTTTCGGACTTGGTCTCTGGACATTATTTTCGACTTTTTGGTTAATGATTTCACACTTTTAACTTAATTTTGTGCTTTTTGGTTAATGATTTCATACTTTTTACTTACTTTTGCCCTTTTTGGTTAATGATTACTCTGCTTACTGGTTAACCATTTGCCCTTTCGGACTTAGTCTCTGCACATTATTTTCGAGTTTTTGGTTAATGATTTCACACTTTTAACATATTTTTGCGATTTTTGGTTAATGATTACTCTGCTTACTGGTTAACCATTTGCCCTTTCGGACTTAGTCTCTGGAGATTATTTTCGACTTTTTGGTTAATGATTTCACACTTTTAACTTAATTTTGTGCTTTTTGGTTAATGATTTCACACTTTTTACTTACTTTTGCGATTTTTGGTTAATGATTACTCTGCTTACTGGTTAACCATTTGCCCTTTCGAACTTAGTCTCTGGACATTATTTTCGAGTTTTTGGTTAATGATTTCACACTTTTAACATATTTTTGCGCTTTTTGGTTAATGATTACTCTGCTTACTGGTTAATTATTTGCCCTTTCGGACTTAGTCTCTGCACATTATTTTCGAGTTTTTGGTTAATGATTTCACACTTTTAACATATTTTTGCGCTTTTTGGTTACTGATTTCATACTTTTTACTTACTTTTGCGCCTTTTGGTTAATGATTACTCTGCTTACTGGTTAACCATTTGCCCTTTCGGACTTAGTCTCTGGACATTATTTTCGAGTTTTTGGTTAATGATTTCACACTTTTTACTTACTTTTGCGATTTTTGGTTAATGATTACTCTGCTTACTGGTTAACCATTTGCCCTTTCGGACTTAGTCTCTGGACATTATTTTCGGGTTTTTGGTTAATGATTTCACACTTTTTACTTACTTTTGCGATTTTTGGTTAATGATTACTCTGCTTACTGGTTAACCATTTGCCCTTTCGGACTTAGTCTCTGGACATTGTTTTCGACATTTTGGTTAATGATTTCACACTTTTAACTTAATTTTGTGCTTTTTGGTTAATGATTTCATACTTTTTACTTACTTTTGCGATTTTTGGTTAATGATTTCATACTTTTTACTTACTTTTGCGATTTTTGGTTAATGATTTCATACTTTTTACTTACTTTTGCCCTTTTTGGTTAATGATTTCATACTTTTTACTTACTTTTGCGATTTTTGGTTAATGATTACTCTGCTTACTGGTTAACCATTTGCCCTTTCGGACTTGGTCTCTGGACATTATTTTCGACTTTTTGGTTAATGATTTCACACTTTTAACTTAATTTTGTGCTTTTTGGTTAATGATTTCATACTTTTTACTTACTTTTGCCCTTTTTGGTTAATGATTACTCTGCTTACTGGTTAACCATTTGCCCTTTCGGACTTAGTCTCTGCACATTATTTTCGAGTTTTTGGTTAATGATTTCACACTTTTAACATATTTTTGCGATTTTTGGTTAATGATTACTCTGCTTACTGGTTAACCATTTGCCCTTTCGGACTTAGTCTCTGGAGATTATTTTCGACTTTTTGGTTAATGATTTCACACTTTTAACATATTTTTGCGCTTTTTGGTTACTGATTTCATACTTTTTACTTACTTTTGCGCCTTTTGGTTAATGATTACTCTGCTTACTGGTTAACCATTTGCCCTTTCGGACTTAGTCTCTGGAGATTATTTTCGAGTTTTTGGTTAATGATTTCACACTTTTTACTTACTTTTGCGATTTTTGGTTAATGATTACTCTGCTTACTGGTTAACCATTTGCCCTTTTGGACTTAGTCTCTGGAGATTATTTTCGACTTTTTGGTTAATGATTTCACACTTTTTACTTACTTTTGCGATTTTTGGTTAATGATTTCACACTTTTTACTTACTTTTGCGATTTTTGGTTAATGATTACTCTGCTTACTGGTTAACCATTTGCCCTTTCGGACTTAGTCTCTGGAGATTATTTTCGAGTTTTTGGTTAATGATTTCACACTTTTTACTTACTTTTGCGATTTTTGGTTAATGATTTCACACTTTTTACTTACTTTTGCGATTTTTGGTTAATGATTACTCTGCTTACTGGTTAACCATTTGCCCTTTCGGACTTGGTCTCTGGACATTATTTTCGAGTTTTTGGTTAATGATTTCACACTTTTTACTTACTTTTGCGATTTTTGGTTAATGATTACTCTGCTTACTGGTTAACCATTTGCCCTTTCGGACTTAGTCTCTGGAGATTATTTTCGAGTTTTTGGTTAATGATTTCACACTTTTTACTTACTTTTGCGATTTTTGGTTAATGATTACTCTGCTTACTGGTTAACCATTTGCCCTTTCGGACTTAGTCTCTGCACATTATTTTCGAGTTTTTGGTTAATGATTTCACACTTTTAACATATTTTTGCGCTTTTTGGTTAATGATTACTCTGCTTACTGGTTAACCATTTGCCCTTTTGGACTTAGTCTCTGGACATTATTTTCGAGTTTTTGGTTAATGATTTCACACTTTTTACTTACTTTTGCGATTTTTGGTTAATGATTTCACACTTTTTACTTACTTTTGCGATTTTTGGTTAATGATTACTCTGCTTACTGGTTAACCATTTGCCCTTTCGGACTTAGTCTCTGGAGATTATTTTCGAGTTTTTGGTTAATGATTTCACACTTTTTACTTACTTTTGCGATTTTTGGTTAATGATTTCACACTTTTTACTTACTTTTGCGATTTTTGGTTAATGATGACTCTGCTTACTGGTTAACCATTTGCCCTTTCGGACTTAGTCTCTGCACATTATTTTCGAGTTTTTGGTTAATGATTTCACACTTTTTACTTACTTTTGCGATTTTTGGTTAATGATTTCATACTTTTTACTTACTTTTGCGATTTTTGGTTAATGATTACTCTGCTTACTGGTTAACCATTTGCCCTTTCGGACTTGGTCTCTGGACATTATTTTCGAGTTTTTGGTTAATGATTTCACACTTTTAACATAATTTTGCGCTTTTTGGTTAATGATTACTCTGCTTGCTTGTTACTGATTTCCCCTTTCGGACTTGATCTCTGGCCGTTCTTTTCGACCTTTTTGGATAAGGTTTCCACACTCTGAAATTATTTTGGGCTCACTGATTAGGCGAGATCAAGGGGGCATGCCTGGGCACTTTGGGCTCAGTTTGGGAAGGCGGCGTCCGTGTGCTCCTCCGCCCTTCCCGCACTTGCGGCTAGGTTTGCCAAACTGCGCTGACCCGCAGCCCTGCCTTTTTGCCCACGGCACGGAACGACTCAAGTCTGGCTCCGTTCCAGGCCGTTGCCTCCGGCTGCCCGCCGTCCGGCCGGCCTGGGACGTACCCCGGCTGACGGCGCCGGAGGCCCTCTAGCAGCCACCGGTGCCGCGGGCCAATGGGTCCGGGCGTTCCGGAGCTATCGGTGGGGAAGTGCTCTCCCCTTTTCCTGACGCCGTTCGCCCGAGCAGAGGTGCAGCCTGACGGGACTGCTGTCGCCTTCCGCGGCGCACCGGCCCCTTTCACCTGCCGTCGACCGCGCGGAGCTCGGACCTCCCTCCCCGAAGTTATGGCCCCGGCGCCGGAGGGTGCCCGGGGCCGGGCATTCAGCGGGGTGAGTCTTCACCTTCCCGGTCAGCCTGCGGGGTCGGTGCGCCGGCACTCGACGCCGGAGGGTCCCCTCTTTCCGTAGAGCCCCGCCCGGTGCCGATCGGCCGGCGGATTGCGGAGCGAACCGCGCCTGACCGACGGGCCTCGGAAACCCGTTGCAGTCGACGGGGGGGAACCGGACAGCGGGACGAGGTGCCGATTCCACCCGCAGATTCGATCCCGAAATCCCGCGGGATTCGGCGGTCCGACCCGACAGATTCAAACGTCGCCCGGGCGGCCCCCAGCGGTCGGGCCGGCCTGGTTCCGCCACCGCCCGATGCCCCTCGCCCCCGGCTACCGCCGGCCGCGCAGACCGAGCGAATGCGGCCGGACGTCCGGCGGCAATCGGCCGGAAAGCGGTATGGCCATTTCCTACTGTCCCTCGGACGGGCAGAGGGGCGGCGCCGGGGCACTCGCGGACCAGGCCGCGCCCCTCCGAGCCCTACCGCCTGCCGTCGACCGCGCGGGGATCGGACCTCCCTCCCCGAAGTTATGGCCCCGGAGCCGGAGGGTACCCGGGGCCGGGCATTCAGCGGGGTGAGTCTTCA
>NW_027140763.1:12500-22500 GCF_036365525.1 Heterodontus francisci | reverse complement strand
CCAAGGCCTTGTTTTCTCTCGCTCGCCAAAACACTTTGTCTGTTTTCACAGCCAGTCTACCGGCCTAGACCCAACTGTGCGATATTTCAGAGCCGGCAACAGAGCATGGAAAGTCCGCCAGATTTACCCTTAAATGCTCATAAATGACTTCCAGGCACTCTTCGGAAGGTCTTTTATTTCAAAAGAAGGTCCTTCCTTGAGGGAGCACTTCTTCGGCCACTTTGCAAGTGCAACCGCTGCCAGCAAAAGTTCTGAAAATCGAGTTCCCGAAAATCTCCGGGTACCCCGCCAACCCCCAGCCACCCGAATCGCAAGTGTCAATTCGGCGGGTTGCCTGCCGGTAGTCCTTCCGAAAATGAGGCGCCAAATCGCCGCAACGGCCATTTTTCATTTCGGCATCGGGACTTCCGACGGCAACTGATTAACTAGCCCGGGGACTAGAGCGGCAGCAAATGCAACGTGCCCTCTTGGCGGGAGCAACTTGACCGCCCCCGTGGGGAAAGGTCAACTCGGGGCCCGGGAAAGTCGCCGAGTCCGACCCCATACACTTCCATGAGTTGGGGGTTTTGGCCTTCCCGGCCCAAGGCTCGCCTTATTTCGGCCTGCACTTTCGGAAAAGGGTGCATTCCTTTTGGTTAATGATTTCACCAGCCCGGGTCTTAGCCTCTGCCCCGACGGCTAAGTCTTTTGGTTAATGATTTCCTGCGGCTGGGACTACCCTTTCCCCCGCCCTGCAGGCACCCGGGTCGGGAGGCCGTCGGGGGCACTTTCCGGGGCAAATCCGGACCCTTACGCAAGGGAGAGTGCGCCCCCCGCCTCGGCCGGGGGTCAGGCTGCCGCCTATTAAGCCCGACAGAAAACCCGAAAAATGGACGAAAATGGGAAAAAATCCCCATCCGAAAAAGGCTTAAAAGTCGGTTGGGCGGCAGCTAGGGTCGGTCTCTGCAGACCTGGAGGCTCGGGTGGACTCTTGGAATAAACGTCCAAGTCCCGACTTGCCACCTCCTACTACTGTGCAGATACCCCGCCAACCCCCAGCCACCCGAATGACAAGCGTCCGATCAGCGGGACGAATTTGACAACTCTGGCCGGACCTCTGGAACTCCATCCCGGGTAACCGGGGCAAATTTTTCCGCTTGATCGCCCTTCCACTGGTTAACCATTTGCCCTTTCGGACTTAGTCTCTGGACATTATTCGACTGATTTTCTGGTTAACCATTTGCCCTTTCGGACTTAGTCTCTGGGCATTATTTTCGACTTTTTGGTTAATGATTTCACACTTTTTACTTACTTTTGCGCTTTTTGGTTAATGATTACTCTGCTTACTGGTTAATTATTTGCCCTTTCGGACTTAGTCTCTGGACATTATTTTCGAGTTTTTGGTTAATGATTTCACACTTTTAACATATTTTTGCGCTTTTTGGTTAATGATTACTCTGCTTACTGGTTAACCATTTGCCCTTTCGGACTTAGTCTCTGGACATTATTTTCGAGTTTTTGGTTAATGATTTCACACTTTTAACATATTTTTGCGCTTTTTGGTTAATGATTACTCTGCTTACTGGTTAACCATTTGCCCTTTCGGACTTAGTCTCTGGACATTATTTTCGAGTTTTTGGTTAATGATTTCACACTTATAACATATTTTTGCGCTTTTTGGTTAATGATTACTCTGCTTACTGGTTAACCATTTGCCCTTTCGGACTTAGTCTCTGCACATTATTTTCGAGTTTTTGGTTAATGATTTCACACTTTTAACATATTTTTGCGCTTTTTGGTTAATGATTTCATACTTTTTACTTACTTTTGCGATTTTTGGTTAATGATTACTCTGCTTACTGGTTAACCATTTGCCCTTTCGGACTTAGTCTCTGGAGATTATTTTCGAGTTTTTGGTTAATGATTTCACACTTTTTACTTACTTTTGCGATTTTTGGTTAATGATTACTCTGCTTACTGGTTAACCATTTGCCCTTTCGGACTTAGTCTCTGGACATTATTTTCGAGTTTTTGGTTAATGATTTCACACTTTTAACATATTTTTGCGCTTTTTGGTTAATGATTACTCTGCTTACTGGTTAACCATTTGCCCTTTCGGACTTAGTCTCTGCACATTATTTTCGAGTTTTTGGTTAATGATTTCACACTTTTAACATATTTTTGCGCTTTTTGGTTAATGATTACTCTGCTTACTGGTTAACCATTTGCCCTTTCGGACTTAGTCTCTGGAGATTATTTTCGACTTTTTGGTTAATGATTTCACACTTTTAACTTAATTTTGTGCTTTTTGGTTAATGATTTCATACTTTTTACTTACTTTTGCCCTTTTTGGTTAATGATTACTCTGCTTACTGGTTAACCATTTGCCCTTTCGGACTTAGTCTCTGCACATTATTTTCGAGTTTTTGGTTAATGATTTCACACTTTTAACATATTTTTGCGCTTTTTGGTTAATGATTACTCTGCTTACTGGTTAACCATTTGCCCTTTTGGACTTAGTCTCTGGACATTATTTTCGAGTTTTTGGTTAATGATTTCACACTTTTTACTTACTTTTGCGATTTTTGGTTAATGATTTCACACTTTTTACTTACTTTTGCGATTTTTGGTTAATGATTACTCTGCTTACTGGTTAACCATTTGCCCTTTCGCACTTAGTCTCTGGAGATTATTTTCGAGTTTTTGGTTAATGATTTCACACTTTTTACTTACTTTTGCGATTTTTGGTTAATGATTACTCTGCTTACTGGTTAACCATTTGCCCTTTCGGACTTGGTCTCTGGACATTATTTTCGAGTTTTTGGTTAATGATTTCACACTTTTTACTTACTTTTGCGATTTTTGGTTAATGATTACTCTGCTTACTGGTTAACCATTTGCCCTTTCGGACTTAGTCTCTGGACATTATTTTCGAGTTTTTGGTTAATGATTTCACACTTTTAACATATTTTTGCGCTTTTTGGTTAATGATTACTCTGCTTACTGGTTAATTATTTGCCCTTTCGGACTTAGTCTCTGCACATTATTTTCGAGTTTTTGGTTAATGATTTCACACTTTTAACATATTTTTGCGCTTTTTGGTTACTGATTTCATACTTTTTACTTACTTTTGCGCCTTTTGGTTAATGATTACTCTGCTTACTGGTTAACCATTTGCCCTTTCGGACTTAGTCTCTGGACATTATTTTCGAGTTTTTGGTTAATGATTTCACACTTTTTACTTACTTTTGCGATTTTTGGTTAATGATTACTCTGCTTACTGGTTAACCATTTGCCCTTTCGGACTTAGTCTCTGGACATTATTTTCGGGTTTTTGGTTAATGATTTCACACTTTTTACTTACTTTTGCGATTTTTGGTTAATGATTACTCTGCTTACTGGTTAACCATTTGCCCTTTCGGACTTAGTCTCTGGACATTGTTTTCGACATTTTGGTTAATGATTTCACACTTTTAACTTAATTTTGTGCTTTTTGGTTAATGATTTCATACTTTTTACTTACTTTTGCGATTTTTGGTTAATGATTTCATACTTTTTACTTACTTTTGCGATTTTTGGTTAATGATTTCATACTTTTTACTTACTTTTGCCCTTTTTGGTTAATGATTTCATACTTTTTACTTACTTTTGCGATTTTTGGTTCATGATTACTCTGCTTACTGGTTAACCATTTGCCCTTTCGGACTTGGTCTCTGGACATTATTTTCGACTTTTTGGTTAATGATTTCACACTTTTAACTTAATTTTGTGCTTTTTGGTTAATGATTTCATACTTTTTACTTACTTTTGCCCTTTTTGGTTAATGATTACTCTGCTTACTGGTTAACCATTTGCCCTTTCGGACTTAGTCTCTGCACATTATTTTCGAGTTTTTGGTTAATGATTTCACACTTTTAACATATTTTTGCGATTTTTGGTTAATGATTACTCTGCTTACTGGTTAACCATTTGCCCTTTCGGACTTAGTCTCTGGAGATTATTTTCGACTTTTTGGTTAATGATTTCACACTTTTAACTTAATTTTGTGCTTTTTGGTTAATGATTTCACACTTTTTACTTACTTTTGCGATTTTTGGTTAATGATTACTCTGCTTACTGGTTAACCATTTGCCCTTTCGAACTTAGTCTCTGGACATTATTTTCGAGTTTTTGGTTAATGATTTCACACTTTTAACATATTTTTGCGCTTTTTGGTTAATGATTACTCTGCTTACTGGTTAATTATTTGCCCTTTCGGACTTAGTCTCTGCACATTATTTTCGAGTTTTTGGTTAATGATTTCACACTTTTAACATATTTTTGCGCTTTTTGGTTACTGATTTCATACTTTTTACTTACTTTTGCGCCTTTTGGTTAATGATTACTCTGCTTACTGGTTAACCATTTGCCCTTTCGGACTTAGTCTCTGGACATTATTTTCGAGTTTTTGGTTAATGATTTCACACTTTTTACTTACTTTTGCGATTTTTGGTTAATGATTACTCTGCTTACTGGTTAACCATTTGCCCTTTCGGACTTAGTCTCTGGACATTATTTTCGGGTTTTTGGTTAATGATTTCACACTTTTTACTTACTTTTGCGATTTTTGGTTAATGATTACTCTGCTTACTGGTTAACCATTTGCCCTTTCGGACTTAGTCTCTGGACATTGTTTTCGACATTTTGGTTAATGATTTCACACTTTTAACTTAATTTTGTGCTTTTTGGTTAATGATTTCATACTTTTTACTTACTTTTGCGATTTTTGGTTAATGATTTCATACTTTTTACTTACTTTTGCGATTTTTGGTTAATGATTTCATACTTTTTACTTACTTTTGCCCTTTTTGGTTAATGATTTCATACTTTTTACTTACTTTTGCGATTTTTGGTTCATGATTACTCTGCTTACTGGTTAACCATTTGCCCTTTCGGACTTGGTCTCTGGACATTATTTTCGACTTTTTGGTTAATGATTTCACACTTTTAACTTAATTTTGTGCTTTTTGGTTAATGATTTCATACTTTTTACTTACTTTTGCCCTTTTTGGTTAATGATTACTCTGCTTACTGGTTAACCATTTGCCCTTTCGGACTTAGTCTCTGCACATTATTTTCGAGTTTTTGGTTAATGATTTCACACTTTTAACATATTTTTGCGATTTTTGGTTAATGATTACTCTGCTTACTGGTTAACCATTTGCCCTTTCGGACTTAGTCTCTGGAGATTATTTTCGACTTTTTGGTTAATGATTTCACACTTTTAACTTAATTTTGTGCTTTTTGGTTAATGATTTCACACTTTTTACTTACTTTTGCGATTTTTGGTTAATGATTACTCTGCTTACTGGTTAACCATTTGCCCTTTCGAACTTAGTCTCTGGACATTATTTTCGAGTTTTTGGTTAATGATTTCACACTTTTAACATATTTTTGCGCTTTTTGGTTAATGATTACTCTGCTTACTGGTTAATTATTTGCCCTTTCGGACTTAGTCTCTGCACATTATTTTCGAGTTTTTGGTTAATGATTTCACACTTTTAACATATTTTTGCGCTTTTTGGTTACTGATTTCATACTTTTTACTTACTTTTGCGCCTTTTGGTTAATGATTACTCTGCTTACTGGTTAACCATTTGCCCTTTCGGACTTAGTCTCTGGACATTATTTTCGAGTTTTTGGTTAATGATTTCACACTTTTTACTTACTTTTGCGATTTTTGGTTAATGATTACTCTGCTTACTGGTTAACCATTTGCCCTTTCGGACTTAGTCTCTGGACATTATTTTCGGGTTTTTGGTTAATGATTTCACACTTTTTACTTACTTTTGCGATTTTTGGTTAATGATTACTCTGCTTACTGGTTAACCATTTGCCCTTTCGGACTTAGTCTCTGGACATTGTTTTCGACATTTTGGTTAATGATTTCACACTTTTAACTTAATTTTGTGCTTTTTGGTTAATGATTTCATACTTTTTACTTACTTTTGCGATTTTTGGTTAATGATTTCATACTTTTTACTTACTTTTGCGATTTTTGGTTAATGATTTCATACTTTTTACTTACTTTTGCCCTTTTTGGTTAATGATTTCATACTTTTTACTTACTTTTGCGATTTTTGGTTCATGATTACTCTGCTTACTGGTTAACCATTTGCCCTTTCGGACTTGGTCTCTGGACATTATTTTCGACTTTTTGGTTAATGATTTCACACTTTTAACTTAATTTTGTGCTTTTTGGTTAATGATTTCATACTTTTTACTTACTTTTGCCCTTTTTGGTTAATGATTACTCTGCTTACTGGTTAACCATTTGCCCTTTCGGACTTAGTCTCTGCACATTATTTTCGAGTTTTTGGTTAATGATTTCACACTTTTAACATATTTTTGCGATTTTTGGTTAATGATTACTCTGCTTACTGGTTAACCATTTGCCCTTTCGGACTTAGTCTCTGGAGATTATTTTCGACTTTTTGGTTAATGATTTCACACTTTTAACATATTTTTGCGCTTTTTGGTTACTGATTTCATACTTTTTACTTACTTTTGCGCCTTTTGGTTAATGATTACTCTGCTTACTGGTTAACCATTTGCCCTTTCGGACTTAGTCTCTGGAGATTATTTTCGAGTTTTTGGTTAATGATTTCACACTTTTTACTTACTTTTGCGATTTTTGGTTAATGATTACTCTGCTTACTGGTTAACCATTTGCCCTTTTGGACTTAGTCTCTGGAGATTATTTTCGACTTTTTGGTTAATGATTTCACACTTTTTACTTACTTTTGCGATTTTTGGTTAATGATTTCACACTTTTTACTTACTTTTGCGATTTTTGGTTAATGATTACTCTGCTTACTGGTTAACCATTTGCCCTTTCGGACTTAGTCTCTGGAGATTATTTTCGAGTTTTTGGTTAATGATTTCACACTTTTTACTTACTTTTGCGATTTTTGGTTAATGATTTCACACTTTTTACTTACTTTTGCGATTTTTGGTTAATGATTACTCTGCTTACTGGTTAACCATTTGCCCTTTCGGACTTGGTCTCTGGACATTATTTTCGAGTTTTTGGTTAATGATTTCACACTTTTTACTTACTTTTGCGATTTTTGGTTAATGATTACTCTGCTTACTGGTTAACCATTTGCCCTTTCGGACTTAGTCTCTGGAGATTATTTTCGAGTTTTTGGTTAATGATTTCACACTTTTTACTTACTTTTGCGATTTTTGGTTAATGATTACTCTGCTTACTGGTTAACCATTTGCCCTTTCGGACTTAGTCTCTGCACATTATTTTCGAGTTTTTGGTTAATGATTTCACACTTTTAACATATTTTTGCGCTTTTTGGTTAATGATTACTCTGCTTACTGGTTAACCATTTGCCCTTTTGGACTTAGTCTCTGGACATTATTTTCGAGTTTTTGGTTAATGATTTCACACTTTTTACTTACTTTTGCGATTTTTGGTTAATGATTTCACACTTTTTACTTACTTTTGCGATTTTTGGTTAATGATTACTCTGCTTACTGGTTAACCATTTGCCCTTTCGGACTTAGTCTCTGGAGATTATTTTCGAGTTTTTGGTTAATGATTTCACACTTTTTACTTACTTTTGCGATTTTTGGTTAATGATTTCACACTTTTTACTTACTTTTGCGATTTTTGGTTAATGATGACTCTGCTTACTGGTTAACCATTTGCCCTTTCGGACTTAGTCTCTGCACATTATTTTCGAGTTTTTGGTTAATGATTTCACACTTTTTACTTACTTTTGCGATTTTTGGTTAATGATTTCATACTTTTTACTTACTTTTGCGATTTTTGGTTAATGATTACTCTGCTTACTGGTTAACCATTTGCCCTTTCGGACTTGGTCTCTGGACATTATTTTCGAGTTTTTGGTTAATGATTTCACACTTTTAACATAATTTTGCGCTTTTTGGTTAATGATTACTCTGCTTGCTTGTTACTGATTTCCCCTTTCGGACTTGATCTCTGGCCGTTCTTTTCGACCTTTTTGGATAAGGTTTCCACACTCTGAAATTATTTTGGGCTCACTGATTAGGCGAGATCAAGGGGGCATGCCTGGGCACTTTGGGCTCAGTTTGGGAAGGCGGCGTCCGTGTGCTCCTCCGCCCTTCCCGCACTTGCGGCTAGGTTTGCCAAACTGCGCTGACCCGCAGCCCTGCCTTTTTGCCCACGGCACGGAACGACTCAAGTCTGGCTCCGTTCCAGGCCGTTGCCTCCGGCTGCCCGCCGTCCGGCCGGCCTGGGACGTACCCCGGCTGACGGCGCCGGAGGCCCTCTAGCAGCCACCGGTGCCGCGGGCCAATGGGTCCGGGCGTTCCGGAGCTATCGGTGGGGAAGTGCTCTCCCCTTTTCCTGACGCCGTTCGCCCGAGCAGAGGTGCAGCCTGACGGGACTGCTGTCGCCTTCCGCGGCGCACCGGCCCCTTTCACCTGCCGTCGACCGCGCGGAGCTCGGACCTCCCTCCCCGAAGTTATGGCCCCGGCGCCGGAGGGTGCCCGGGGCCGGGCATTCAGCGGGGTGAGTCTTCACCTTCCCGGTCAGCCTGCGGGGTCGGTGCGCCGGCACTCGACGCCGGAGGGTCCCCTCTTTCCGTAGAGCCCCGCCCGGTGCCGATCGGCCGGCGGATTGCGGAGCGAACCGCGCCTGACCGACGGGCCTCGGAAACCCGTTGCAGTCGACGGGGGGGAACCGGACAGCGGGACGAGGTGCCGATTCCACCCGCAGATTCGATCCCGAAATCCCGCGGGATTCGGCGGTCCGACCCGACAGATTCAAACGTCGCCCGGGCGGCCCCCAGCGGTCGGGCCGGCCTGGTTCCGCCACCGCCCGATGCCCCTCGCCCCCGGCTACCGCCGGCCGCGCAGACCGAGCGAATGCGGCCGGACGTCCGGCGGCAATCGGCCGGAAAGCGGTATGGCCATTTCCTACTGTCCCTCGGACGGGCAGAGGGGCGGCGCCGGGGCACTCGCGGACCAGGCCGCGCCCCTCCGAGCCCTACCGCCTGCCGTCGACCGCGCGGGGATCGGACCTCCCTCCCCGAAGTTATGGCCCCGGAGCCGGAGGGTAGCCGGGGCCGGGCATTCAGCGGGGTGAGTCTTCACCTTCCCGGTCAGCCTGCGGGGTCGGTGCGCCGGCACTCGACGCGGGAGGGTCCCCTCTTTCCGTAGAGCCCCGCCCGGTGCCGATCGGCCGGCGGATTGCGGAGCGAACCGCGCCTGACCGACGGGCCTCGGAAACCCGTTGCAGTCGACCGGGGGGAACCGGACAGCGGGACGAGGTGCCGATTCCACCCGCAGATTCGATCCCGAAATCCCGCGGGATTCGGCGGTCCGACCCGACAGATTCAAACGTCGCCCGGGCGGCCCCCAGCGGTCGGGCCGGCCTGGTTCCGCCACCGCCCGATGCCCCTCGCCCCCGGCTACCGCCGGCCGCGCAGACCGAGCGAATGCGGCCGGACGTCCGGCGGCAATCGGCCGGAAAGCGGTATGGCCATTTCCTACTGTCCCTCGGACGGGCAGAGGGGCGGCGCCGGGGCACTCGCGGACCAGGCCGCGCCCCTCCGAGCCCTACCGCCTGCCGTCGACCGCGCGGGGATCGGACCCTCCTCGCCGAAGTTATGGAGGTAGGACCGGGAGGCTGCCCAGGGTCGGGACTTCAACCGGCTGCCGCCACCCTTTCCCGCCTGTCCCACGGGCTCGGAGATCCAGGCCCTGCAAAGACCCTCCGGTCGCCACCCGACAGGTGCTTTACCGGAGAAATCGTAAACCGGCGTCAGGGCCGGACCTGTCCCGCAGAGGGCAGCCTGCGCCCTTATGCTTTCCCTTTTGCTTTGGCCCCGCAGTAGCAAATGGTTCACCGATAAGTCGGGAACCCACACGCCCGGCCCCACCCGCCCATCCTTCCGCAATGCATCGCCTAGACACACGCACCAAGGGCGCTCTCCTTCCCCCGCCTCCCACATCCCACAGGATGTGCCCTCAGACCACGGCG
>NW_027140762.1:57500-60959 GCF_036365525.1 Heterodontus francisci | reverse complement strand
TCCCTCCCACCGAGATCACTTCTCACACTCCCCTCGTCCATAAATATATATATAGATATATATATATATATATAAAAGTCACCTCCCTCCCACTGGGATCACTTCTCACACTCCCCTCTTCTATAAATATATATATATATATATATATATAACAGTCACCTCCCTCCCACCGGGATCACTTCTCACACTCCCCTCTTCGATAAATATATATATATATATATATATATAACAGTCACCTCCCTCCCACCGGGATCACTTCTCACACTCCCCTCTTCTATAAATATATATATATATATATATATAAACAGTCACCTCCCTCCCACCGGGATCACTTCTCACACACCCCTCTTCTATAAATATATATATATATATATATATATATAACAGTCACCTCCCTCCCACCAGGATCACTTCTCACACTCCCCTCTTCTATAAATATATATATATATAAATATATAACAGTCACCTCCCTCCCACCGGGATCACTTCTCACACTCCCTCTTCTATAAATATATATATATATATATATATATAACAGTCACCTCGCTTCCACCGGGATCACTTCTCAAACACCCCTCTTCTATAAATATATATATATATATATATATATAACAGTCACCTCCCTCCCACCGGGATCACTTCTCACACTCCCCTCTTCTATAAATATATATATATATATATATATATATATATATAACAGTCACCTCCCTCCCACCGGGATCACTTCTCACACTCCCCTCTTCTATAAATATACATATATATATATATATATATATATATAACAGTCACCTCCCTCCCACCGGGATCACTTCTCACACACCCCTCTTCTATAAATATATATATATATATATATATATATATAACAGTCACCTCCCTCCCACCGGGATCACTTCTCACACTCCCCTCTTCTATAAATATATATATATATATATATATATAACAGTCACCTCCCTCCCACCGGGATCACTTCTCACACTCCCCTCTTCCATATATATATATATATATATATATATATATATATATAACAGTCACCTCCCTCCCACCGGGATCACTTCTCACACACCCCTCTTCTATAAATATATATATATATATATAACAGTCACCTCCCTCCCACCAGGATCACTTCTCACACTCCCCTCTTCTATAAATATACTATATATATATATATATATATATAACAGTCACCTCCCTCCCACCGGGATCACTTCTCACACTCCCCTCTTCTATAAATATATATATATATATATATATAACAGTCACCTCCCTCCCACCGGGATCACTTCTCACACACCCCTCTTCTATAAATATATATATATATATATATATATATATATAACAGTCACCTCCCTCCCACCGGGATCACTTCTCACACTCCCCTCTTCTATAAATATATATATATATATATATATATATATAACAGTCACCTCCCTCCCACCGGGATCACTTCTCACACTCCCCTCTTCCATATATATATATATATATATATATATATATATATATATATATAACAGTCACCTCCCTCCCACCGGGATCACTTCTCACACACCCCTCTTCTATAAATATATATATATATATATAACAGTCACCTCCCTCCCACCAGGATCACTTCTCACACTCCCCTCTTCTATAAATATATATATATATATATATATATATATATAACAGTCACCTCCCTCCCACCGGGATCACTTCTCACACTCCCCTCATCTATAAATATATATATATATATATATATATAACAGTCACCTCCCTCCCACCGGGATCACTCTCACACTCCCCTCTTCTATAAATATATATATATATATATATATATATATAACAGTCACCTCCCTCCCACCGGGATCACTTCTCACACACCCATCTTCTATAAATATAAATATATATATATATATATATAACAGTCACCTCCCTCCCACCGGGATCACTTCTCACACACCCCTCTTCTATAAATATATATATATATATATATATATATATATATATATATATAAAACAGTCACCTCCCTCCCACCGGGATCACTTCTCACACACCCCTCTTCTATAAATATATATATATATATATATATATAACAGTCACCTACCTCCCACCAGGATCACTTCTCACACTCCCCTCTTCTATAAATATATATATATATATATATATATATAACAGTCACCTCCCTCCCACCGGGATCACTTCTCACACTCCCCTCTTCTATAAATATATATATATATATATATATATATAACAGTCACCTCCCTTCCACCGGGATCACTTCTCAAACACCCCTCTTCTATAAATATATATATATATATATAACAGTCACCTCCCTCCCACCGGGATCACTTCTCACACTCCCCTCTTCTATAAATATATATATATATATATATATATATATATGACAGTCACCTCCCTCCCACCGGGATCACTTCTCACACTCCCCTCTTCTATAAATATACATATATATATATATATATATATATAACAGTCACCTCCCTCCCACCGGGATCACTTCTCACACTCCCCTCTTCTATAAATATATATATATATATATATATAACAGTCACCTCCCTCCCACCGGGATCACTTCTCACACACCCTTCTTCTATAAATATATATATATATATATATATATATATATATATATATATAAAACAGTCACCTCCCTCCCACCGGGATCACTTCTCACACACCCTTCTTCTATAAATATATATATATATATATATATATATATATATATATAACAGTCACCTCCCTCCCACCGGGATCACTTCTCACACACCCCTCTTCTATAAAGATTATATATATATATATAACAGTCACCTCCCTCCCACCGGGATCACTTCTCACACTCCCCTCTTCTATATATATATATATATATATATATATATATATATAACAGTCACCTCCCTCCCACCGGGATCATTTCTCACACTCCCCTCTTCTATAAATATATATATATATATATATATATATATATAACAGTCACCTCCCTCCCACCGGGATCACTTCTCACACTCCCCTCGTCCATAAATAAATATATATATATATATATATATATATATATATATATATATATATATATATATATATAACAGTCACCTCCCTCCCACCGGGATCACTTCTCACACTCCCCTCTTCTATAAATATATATATATATATATATATATATAACAGTCACCTCCCTCCCACCGAGATCACTTCTCACACTCCCCTCGTCCATAAATATATATATATATATATATATATATATATATATATATATATAAAAGTCACCTCCCTCCCACTGGGATCACTTCTCACACTCCCCTCTTCTATAAATATATATATATATATATATATATAACAGTCACCTCCCTCCCACCAGGATCACTTCTCACACTCCCCTCTTCTATAAATATATATATATATATATATATAACAGTCACCTCCCTCCCACCGGGATCACTTCTCACACTCCCCTCTTCTATAAATAATAT
>NW_027140762.1:32500-52500 GCF_036365525.1 Heterodontus francisci | reverse complement strand
TATATATATATATATATATATATAACAGTCACCTCCCTCCCACCGGGATCACTTCTCACACACCCTTCTTCTATAAATATATATATATATATATATATATATATATATATATAACAGTCACCTCCCTCCCACCGGGATCACTTCTCACACACCCCTCTTCTATAAATATATATATATATATATATATATATAACAGTCACCTCCCTCCCACCGGGATCACTTCTCACACTCCCCTCTTCTATATATATATATATATATATATATATATATATATAACAGTCACCTCCCTCCCACCGGGATCACTTCTCACACACCACTCTTCTATAAATATATATATATATATACAACAGTCACCTCCCTCCCACCAGGATCACTTCTCACACTCCCCTCTTCTATAAATATATATATATATATATATATATATAACAGTCACCTCCCTCCCACCGGGATCACTTCTCACACTCCACTCTTCTATAAATATATATATATATATATATATATAACAGTCACCTCCCTTCCACCGGGATCACTTCTCACACACCCCTCTTCTATAAATATATATATATATATATATATATATATAACAGTCACCTCCCTCCCACCGGGATCACTTCTCACACTCCCCTCTTCTATAAATATATATATATACATATATATATATATATGTTTATAACAGTCACCTCCCTCCCACCGGGATCACTTCTCACACTCCCCTCTTCTATAAATATATATATAGATATATATATATAACAGTCACCTCCCTCCCACCGGGATCACTTCTCACACTCCCCTCTTCTATAAATATATATATATATATATATATAACAGTCACCTCCCTCCCACCGGGATCACTTCTCACACACCCCTCTTCTATAAATATATATATATATATATATATAACAGTCACCTCCCTCCCACCGGGATCACTTCTCACACACCCCTCTTGTATAAATATATATATATATATATATATAACAGTCACCTCCCTCCCACCGGGATCACTTCTCACACACCCCTCTTCTATAAATATATATATATATATATATAACAGTCACCTCCCTCCCACCGGGATCACTTCTCACACACCCCTCTTCTATAAATATATATATATATATATATATAACAGTCACCTCCCTCCCACCGGGATCACTTCTCAGACTCCCCTCTTCTATAAATATATATATATATATATATATATATATAACAGTCACCTCCCTCCCACCGGGATCACTTCTCACACTCCCCTCGTCCATAAATATATATATATATATATATATATATATATATATAAAAGTCACCTCCCTCCCACTGGGATCACTTCTCACACTCCCCTCTTCTATAAATATATATATATATATATATATATAACAGTCACCTCCCTCCCACCGGGATCACTTCTCACACTCCCCTCTTCTATAAATATATATATATATATATATATATAACAGTCACCTCCCTCCCACCGGGATCACTTCTCACACTCCCCTCTTCTATAAATATATATATATATATATATATATATATATATAACAGTCACCTCCCTCCCACCGGGATCACTTCTCACACACCCTTCTTCTATAAATATATATATATATATATATATATATAACAGTCACCTCCCTCCCACCGGGATCACTTCTCACACACCCCTCTTCTATAAAGATATATATATATATATATAACAGTCACCTCCCTCCCACCGGGATCACTTCTCACACTCCCCTCTTCTATAAATATATATATATATATATATATAACAGTCACCTCCCTCCCACCGGGATCACTTCTCACACTCCCCTCTTCTATATATATATATATATATATATATATATATATAACAGTCACCTCCCTCCCACCGGGATCACTTCTCACACTCCCCTCTTCTATAAAGATATATATATATATATATATATAAAACAGTCACCTCCCTCCCACCGGGATCACTTCTCACACTCCCCTCTTCTATAAATATATATATATATATATATATAACAGTCACCTCCCTCCCACCAGGATCACGTCTCACACTCCCCTCTTCTATAAATATATATATATATATATATATATAACAGTCACCTCCCTCCCACCGGGATCACATCTCACACACCCCTCTTCTATAAATATATATATATATATATATATATAACAGTCACCTCCCTCCCACCGGGATCACTTCTCACACTCCCCTCTTCTATAAATATATATATATGTATATATATATATAACAGTCACCTCCCTCCCACCGGGATCACTTCTCACACTCCACTCTTCTATAAATATATATATATATATCTATATATAACAGTCACCTCCCTCCCACCGGGATCACTTCTCACACTCCCCTCTTCTATAAATATAAATATATATATATATATATATATATATATATATATATATAGAACAGTCACCTCCCTCCCACCGGGATCACTTCTCACACACCCCTCTTCTATAAATATATATATATGTATGTATATATATAACAGTCACCTCCCTCCCACCGGGATCACTTCTCACACTCCCCTCTTCTATAAATATATATATATATATATATATATATAACAGTCACCTCCCTCCCACCGGGATCACTTCTCACACACGCCTCTTCTATAAATATATATATATATATATATATAACAGTCACCTCCCTCCCACCGGGATCACTTCTCACACTCCCTTCTTCTATAAATAAATATATATATATATATATATATATATATATATAAAACAGTCACCTCCCTCCCACCGGGATCACTTCTCACACTCCACTCTTCTATAAATATATATATATACATATATATATATATATATGTTTATAACAGTCACCTCCCTCCCACCGGGATCACTTCTCACACTCCCCTCTTCTATAAATATATATATATATAGATATATATATAACAGTCACCTCCCTCCCACCGGGATCACTTCTCACACCCCCCTCTTCTATAAATATATATATATATATATATATATATATAACAGTCACCTCCCTCCCACCAGGATCACTTCTCACACTCCCCTCTTCTATAAATATATATATATATATATAAAACAGTCACCTCCCTCCCACCGGGATCACTTCTCACACTCCCCACTTCTATAAATATATATATATATATATATATATAACAGTCACCTCCCTCCCACCGGGATCACTTCTCACACACCCCTCTTCTATAAATATATATATATATATATAACAGTCACCTACCTCCCACCGGGATCACTTCTCACACACCCCTCTTCTATAAATATATATATATATATATATATATATATATATATATAAAACAGTCACCTCCCTCCCACCGGGATCACTTCTCACACACCCCTCTTCTATAAATATATATATATATATATATATATAACAGTCACCTCCCTCCCACCAGGATCACTTCTCACACTCCCCTCTTCTATAAATATATATATATATATATATAACAGTCACCTCCCTCCCACCGGGATCACTTCTCACACACCCCTCTTCTATAAATATATATATATATATAACAGTCACCTCCCTCCCACCGGGATCACTTCTCAGACTCCCCTCTTCTATAAATATATATATATATATATATATATATATAACAGTCACCTCCCTCCCACCGGGATCACTTCTCACACTCCCCTCGTCCATAAATATATATATATATATATATATATATATATATATAAGTCACCTCCCTCCCACTGGGATCACTTCTCACACTCCCCTCTTCTATAAATATATATATATATATATATATATATAACAGTCACCTCCCTCCCACCGGGATCACTTCTCACACTCCCCTCTTCTATAAATATATATATATATATATATATATAACAGTCACCTCCCTCCCACCGGGATCACTTCTCACACACCCTTCTTCTATAAATATATATATATATATATATATATAACAGTCACCTCCCTCCCGCCGGGATCACTTCTCACACACCCCTCTTCTATAAATATATATATATGTATGTATATATATAACAGTCACCTCCCTCCCACCGGGATCACTTCTCACACACCCCTCTTCTATAAAGATAGAAATATATATATATAACATTCACCTCCCTCCCACCGGGATCACTTCTCACACTCCCCTCTTCTATATATATATATATATATATATATATATATATAACAGTCACCTCCCTCCCACTGGGATCATTTCTCACACTCCCCTCTTCTATAAATATATATATATATATACATATATATATATAACAGTCACCTCCCTCCCACCGGGATCACTTCTCACACTCCACTCTTCTAAAAATATATATATATATATCTATATATAACAGTCACCTCCCTCCCACCGGGATCACTTCTCACACTCCCCTCTTCTATAAATATAAATATATATATATATATATATATATATAGAACAGTCACCTCCCTCCCACCGGGATCACTTCTCACACACCCCTCTTCTATAAATATATATATATGTATGTATATATATAACAGTCACCTCCCTCCCACCGGGATCACTTCTCACACTCCCCTCTTCTATAAATATATATATATGTATATATATATATAACAGTCACCTCCCTCCCACCGGGATCACTTCTCACACTCCCCTCTTCTATAAATATATATATATATATATATATATATATAACAGTCACCTCCCTCCCACCGGGATCACTTCTCACACTCCACTCTTCTATAAATATATATATATATATATATATATATATAACAGTCACCTCCCTCCCACCGGGATCACTTCTCACACTCCACTCTTCTATAAATATATATATATATATATATATATAACAGTCACCTCCCTCCCACCGGGATCACTTCTCACACTCCACTCTTCTATAAATATATATATATATATATATATATATATAACAGTCACCTCCCTCCCATCGGGATCACTTCTCACACTCCACTCTTCTATAAATATATATATATATATATATATATAACAGTCACCTCCCTCCCACCGGGATCACTTCTCACACTCCACTCTTCTATAAATATATATATATATATATATATATAACAGTCACCTCCCTCCCACCGGGATCACTTCTCACACTCCACTCTTCTATAAATATATATATATATATATATATATATAACAGTCACCTCCCTCCCATCGGGATCACTTCTCACACTCCACTCTTCTATAAATATATATATATATATATATATATAACAGTCACCTCCCTCCCACCGGGATCACTTCTCACACTCCACTCTTCTATAAATATATATATATATATATATATATAACAGTCACCTCCCTCCCACCGGGATCACTTCTCACACTCCACTCTTCTATAAATATATATATATATATATATATATATAACAGTCACCTCCCTCCCATCGGGATCACTTCTCACACTCCCCTCTTCTATAAAGATATATATATATATATATATATAAAACAGTCACCTCCCTCCCACCGGGATCACTTCTCACACTCCCCTCTTCTATAAATATATATATATATATATATATAACAGTCACCTCCCTCCCACCAGGATCACGTCTCACACTCCCCTCTTCTATAAATATATATATATATATATATATATAACAGTCACCTCCATCCCACCGGGATCACTTCTCACACACCCCTCTTCTATAAATATATATATATATATATATATAACAGTCACCTCCCTCCCACCGGGATCACTTCTCACACTCCCCTCTTCTATAAATATATATATATGTATATATATATATAACAGTCACCTCCCTCCCACCGGGATCACTTCTCACACTCCACTCTTCTAAAAATATATATATATATATCTATATATAACAGTCACCTCCCTCCCACCGGGATCACTTCTCACACTCCCCTCTTCTATAAATATAAATATATATATATATATATATATATAGAACAGTCACCTCCCTCCCACCGGGATCACTTCTCACACACCCCTCTTCTATAAATATATATATATGTATGTATATATATAACAGTCACCTCCCTCCCACCGGGATCACTTCTCACACACCCCTCTTCTATAAATATATATATATATATATATATATATATATAACAGTCACCTCCCTCCCACCGGGATCACTTCTCACACACCCCTCTTCTATAAATATATATATATATATATATAACAGTCACCTCCCTCCCACCGGGATCACTTCTCACACTCCCCTCTTCTATAAATATATATATATAAATATATATATATATATGTAACAGTCACCTCCCTCCCACCGGGATCACTTCTCACACTCCCCTCTTCTATAAATATATATATATATATATATATATATATAACAGTCACCTCCCTCCCACCGGGATCACTTCTCACACACCCCTCTTCTATAAATATATATATATATATATATATAACAGTCACCTCCCTCCCACCGGGATCACTTCTCACACTCCCTTCTTCTATAAATATATATATATATATATATATATATATATATATATATAAAACAGTCACCTCCCTCCCACCGGGATCACTTCTCACACTCCACTCTTCTATAAATATATATATATATATGTATATATATATAACAGTCACCTCCCTTCCACCGGGATCACTTCTCACACACCCCTCTTCTATAAATATATATATATACATATATATATATATATATATGTTTATAACAGTCACCTCCCTCCCACCGGGATCACTTCTCACACTCCCCTCTTCTATAAATATATATATATATAGATATATATATAACAGTCACCTCCCTCCCACCGGGATCACTTCTCACACACCCCTCTTCTATAAATATATATATATATATATATATATATATATATATATATATAACAGTCACCTCCCTCCCACCAGGATCACTTCTCACACTCCCCTCTTCTATAAATATATATATATATATATATAACAGTCACCTCCCTCCCACCGGGATCACTTCTCACACTCCCCTCTTCTATAAATATATATATATATATATATATATATATAACAGTCACCTCCCTCCCACCGGGATCACTTCTCACATACCCCTCTTCTATAAACATATATATATATATATATAACAGTCACCTCCCTCCCACCGGGATCACTTCTCACACACCCCTCTTCTATAAATATATATATTTTTTATATATATATATATATATATAAAACAGTCACCTCCCTCCCACCGGGATCACTTCTCACACACCCCTCTTCTATAAATATATATATATATATATATATATATAACAGTCACCTCCCTCCCACCAGGATCACTTCTCACACTCCCCTCTTCTATAAATATATATATATATATATATATATATAACAGTCACCTCCCTCCCACCGGGATCACTTCTCACACTCCCCTCTTCTATAAATATATATATATATATATATATATATATAAAACAGTCACCTCCCTTCCACCGGGATCACTTCTCAAACACCCCTCTTCTATAAATATATATATATATATATATATATATATATATATAACAGTCACCTCCCTCCCACCGGGATCACTTCTCACACTCCCCTCTTCTATAAATATATATATATATATATATATATATATAACAGTCACCTCCCTCCCACCGGGATCACTTCTCACACTCCCCTCTTCTATAAATATACATATATATATATATATATATATATATATATATAACAGTCACCTCCCTCCCACCGGGATCACTTCTCACACTCCCCTCTTCTATAAATATACATATATATATATATATATATATATATAACAGTCACCTCCCTCCCACCGGGATCACTTCTCACACTCCCCTCTTCTATAAATATATATATATATATATATATAACAGTCACCTCCCTCCCACCGGGATCACTTCTCACACACCCTTCTTCTATAAATATATATATATATATATATATATATAACAGTCACCTCCCTCCCACCGGGATCACTTCTCACACACCCCTCTTCTATAAATATATATATATATATATATATATATATATAACAGTCACCTCCCTCCCACCGGGATCACTTCTGACACTCCCCTCTTCTATAAATATATATATATATATATATATATATAACAGTCACCTCCCTCCCACCGGGATCACTTCTCACACACCCCTCTTCTATAAATATATATATATATATATATATAACAGTCACCTCCCTCCCACCGGGATCACTTCTCACACTCCCCTCTTCTGTAAATATATATATATGTATATATATATATTACAGTCACCTCCCTCCCACCGGGATCACTTCTCACACTCCCCTCTTCTATAAATATAAATATATATATATATATATATATATATAGAACAGTCACCTCCCTCCCACCGGGATCACTTCTCACACACCCCTCTTCTATAAATATATATATTTATGTATGTATATATATAACAGTCACCTCCCTCCCACCGGGATCACTTCTCACACTCCCCTCTTCTATAAATATAAATATATATATATATATATATATATAGAACAGTCACCTCCCTCCCACCGGGATCACTTCTCACACTCCCCTCTTCTATTAATATATATATATATATATATATGTAACAGTCACCTCCCTCCCACCGGGATCACTTCTCACACACCCCTCTTCTATAAATATATATATATATATATATATAACAGTCACCTCCCTCCCACCGGGATCACTTCTCACACACCCCTCTTCTATAAATATATATATATGTATGTATATATATAACAGTCACCTCCCTCCCACCAGGATCACTTCTCACACTCCCCTCTTCTATAAACATATATATATATATATAACAGTCACCTCCCTCCCACCGGGATCACTTCTCACACTCCCCTCTTCTATAAATATATAGATATATATATATATATAACAGTCACCTCCCTCCCACCGGGATCACTTCTCACACACCCCTCTTCTATAAATATATATATATAGATATATATATATAACAGTCACCTCCCTCCCACCGGGATCACTTCTCACACTCCCCTCTTCTATAAATATATATATATATATATATATATATATATAACAGTCACCTCCCTCCCACCGGGATCACTTCTCACACTCCCCTCTTCTATAAATATATATATATATATATATATATATATATATATAACAGTCACCTCCCTCCCACCGGGATCACTTCTCACACTCCCCTCTTCTATAAATATACATATATATATATATATATATATATATATATATATAACAGTCACCTCCCTCCCACCGGGATCACTTCTCACACTCCCCTCTTCTATAAATATACATATATATATATATATATATATATATATAACAGTCACCTCCCTCCCACCGGGATCACTTCTCACACTCCCCTCTTCTATAAATATATATATATATATATATATAACAGTCTCCTCCCTCCCACCGGGATCACTTCTCACACACCCCTCTTCTATAAATATATATATATGTATGTATATATATAACAGTCACCTCCCTCCCACCAGGATCACTTCTCACACTCCCCTCTTCTATAAACATATATATATATATATAACAGTCACCTCCCTCCCACTGGGATCACTTCTCACACTCCCCTCTTCTATATATATATATATATATATATATATATATATAACAGTCACCTCCCTCCCACCGGGATCACTTCTCACACTCCCCTCTTCTATAAATATATATATATATATATATATATATATATATATATATATATATAACAGTCACCTCCCTCCCACCGGGATCACTTCTCACACACCCCTCTTCTATAAATATATATATGTATATATATATATATATATATATAACAGTCACCTCCCTCCCACCGGGATCACTTCTCACACTCCCCTCTTCTATAAAGATATATATATATTTATATATAACAGTCACCTCCCTCCCACCGGGATCACTTCTCACACTCCCCTCTTCTATAAAGATATAGATATATATATATATATAACAGTCACCTCCCTCCCACCGGGATCACTTCTCACACTCCCCTCTTCTATAAATATATATATATATATATATATAACAGTCACCTCCCTCCCACCGGGATCACTTCTCACACTCCCCTCTTCTATAAATATATATATATATATATATATATAACAGTCACCTCCCTCCCACCAGGATCACTTCTCACACTCCCCTCTTCTATAAATATATATATATATATATATATATAACAGTCACCTCCCTCCCACCGGAATCACTTCTCACACTCCCCTCTTCTATAAAGATATATATATATATATATATATAACAGTCACCTCCCTCCCACCGGGATCACTTCTCACACTCCACTCTTCTATAAATATATATATATATATGTATATATATATAACAGTCACCTCCCTTCCACCGGGATCACTTCTCACACACCCCTCTTCTATATATATATATATATACATATATATATATATATATGTTTATAACAGTCACCTCCCTCCCACCAGGATCACTTCTCACACTCCCCTCTTCTATAAATATATATATATAGATATAACAGTCACCTCCCTCCCACCGGGATCACTTCTCACACTCCCCTCTTCTATAAATATACATATATATATATATATATATATAACAGTCACCTCCCTCCCACCGGGATCACTTCTCACACACCCCTCTTCTATAAATATATACATATATATATATAACAGTCACCTCCCTCCCACCGGGATCACTTCTCACACACCCCTCTTCTATAAATATATATATATATATATATAACAGTCACCTCCCTCCCACCGGGATCACTTCTCACACACCCCTCTTCTATAAATATATATATATATATATATATATATATATATATAACAGTCACCTCCCTCCCACCGGGATCACTTCTCACACACCCTTCTTCTATAAATATATATATATATATATATATATATATAACAGTCACCTCCCTCCCACCGGGATCACTTCTCACACACCCCTCGTCTATAAATATATATATATAGATATATATATATATAACAGTCACCTCCCTCCCACCGGGATCACTTCTCACACTCCCCTCTTCTATAAATATATATATATATATATATATATATATATAACAGTCACCTCCCTCCCACCGGGATCACTTCTCACACACCCTTCTTCTATAAATATATATATATATATATATATATATAACAGTCACCTCCCTCCCACCGGGATCACTTCTCACACACCCCTCTTCGATAAAGATATATATATATATATATATAACAGTCACCTCCCTCCCACCGGGATCACTTCTCACACTCCCCTCTTCTATAAATATATATATATATATATAGATATATATATAACAGTCACCTCCCTCCCACCGGGATCACTTCTCACACACCCCTCTTCTATAAATATATATATATATATATATATAACAGTCACCTCCCTCCCACCGGGATCACTTCTCACACTCCCCTCTTCTATAAAGATATATATATATATATATATATAACAGTCACCTCCCTCCCACCGGGATCACTTCTCACACTCCCCTCTTCTATAAATATATATATATATATATATATAACAGTCACCTCCCTCCCACCGGGATCACTTCTCACACTCCCCTCTTCTATAAATATATATATATATATATATAACAGTCACCTCCCTCCCACCAGGATCACTTCTCACACTCCCCTCTTCTATAAATATATATATATATATATATATATAACAGTCACCTCCCTCCCACCGGGATCACTTCTCACACTCCCCTCTTCTATAAAGATATATATATATATATATATAACAGTCACCTCCCTCCCACCGGGATCACTTCTCACACTCCCCTCTTCTATAAATATATATATATATATATATAACAGTCACCTCCCTCCCACCGGGATCACTTCTCACACTCCCCTCTTCTATAAATATATATATATATATATATATATAACAGTCACCTCCCTCCCACCGGGATCACTTCTCACACACCCCTCTTCTATAAATATATATATATATATATATATATATAACAGTCACCTCCCTCCCACCGGGATCACTTCTCACACTCCCCTCTTCTATAAATATATATATATGTATATATATATATAACAGTCACCTCCCTCCCACCGGGATCACTTCTCACACTCCCCTCTTCTATAAATATATATATATATATATATATATATATATATATATATATATAAAACAGTCACCTCCCTCCCACCGGGATCACTTCTCACACTCCCCCCTTCTATAAATATAAATATATATATATACATATATATATATAGAACAGTCACCTCCCTCCCACCGGGATCACTTCTCACACACCCCTCTTCTATAAATATATATATATATATATATATAACAGTCACCTCCCTCCCACCGGGATCACTTCTCACACTCCCCTCTTCTATAAATATAAATATATATATATATAACAGTCACCTCCCTCCCACCAGGATCACTTCTCACACTCCCCTCTTCTATAAATATATATATATATATATATATATATAACAGTCACCTCCCTCCCACCGGGATCACTTCTCACACTCCCCTCTTCTATAAAGATATAGATATATATATATATATAACAGTCACCTCCCTCCCACCGGGATCACTTCTCACACTCCCCTCTTCTATAAATATATATATATATATATATAACAGTCACCTCCCTCCCACCGGGATCACTTCTCACACTCCCCTCTTCTATAAATATATATATATATATATATATATAACAGTCACCTCCCTCCCACCAGGATCACTTCTCACACTCCCCTCTTCTATAAATATATATATATATATATATATATAACAGTCACCTCCCTCCCACCGGGATCACTTCTCACACTCCCCTCTTCTATAAAGATATATATATATATATATATATAACAGTCACCTCCCTCCCACCGGGATCACTTCTCACACTCCACTCTTCTATAAATATATATATATATATGTATATATATATAACAGTCACCTCCCTTCCACCGGGATCACTTCTCACACACCCCTCTTCTATAAATATATATATATATATATATATATATATATATATATATATATATATATATATATATATATATATATATATATATATAACAGTCACCTCCCTCCCACCGGGATCACTTCTCACACTCCCCTCTTCTATAAATATATATATATACATATATATATATATATATGTTTATAACAGTCACCTCCCTCCCACCGGGATCACTTCTCACACTCCCCTCTTCTATAAATATATATATATATAGATATATATATAACAGTCACCTCCCTCCCACCGGGATCACTTCTCACACACCCCTCTTCTATAAATATATATATATATATATATATATATATATATAACAGTCACCTCCCTCCCACCAGGATCACTTCTCACACTCCCCTCTTCTATAAATATATATATATATATATAACAGTCACCTCCCTCCCACCGGGATCACTTCTCACACTCCCCTCTTCTATAAATATACATATATATATATATATATATATAACAGTCACCTCCCTCCCACCGGGATCACTTCTCACACACCCCTCTTCTATAAATATATACATATATATATATAACAGTCACCTCCCTCCCACCGGGATCACTTCTCACACACCCCTCTTCTATAAATATATATATATATATATATAACAGTCACCTCCCTCCCACCGGGATCACTTCTCACACACCCCTCTTCTATAAATATATATATATATATATATATATATATATAACAGTCACCTCCCTCCCACCGGGATCACTTCTCACACACCCTTCTTCTATAAATATATATATATATATATATATATATATAACAGTCACCTCCCTCCCACCGGGATCACTTCTCACACACCCCTCGTCTATAAATATATATATATAGATATATATATATAACAGTCACCTCCCTCCCACCGGGATCACTTCTCACACTCCCCTCTTCTATAAATATATATATATATATATATATATATATATAACAGTCACCTCCCTCCCACCGGGATCACTTCTCACACACCCTTCTTCTATAAATATATATATATATATATATATATATAACAGTCACCTCCCTCCCACCGGGATCACTTCTCACACACCCCTCTTCGATAAAGATATATATATATATATATATAACAGTCACCTCCCTCCCACCGGGATCACTTCTCACACTCCCCTCTTCTATAAATATATATATATATATATAGATATATATATAACAGTCACCTCCCTCCCACCGGGATCACTTCTCACACACCCCTCTTCTATAAATATATATATATATATATATATAACAGTCACCTCCCTCCCACCGGGATCACTTCTCACACTCCCCTCTTCTATAAAGATATATATATATATATATATAACAGTCACCTCCCTCCCACCGGGATCACTTCTCACACTCCCCTCTTCTATAAATATATATATATATATATATATAACAGTCACCTCCCTCCCACCGGGATCACTTCTCACACTCCCCTCTTCTATAAATATATATATATATATATATAACAGTCACCTCCCTCCCACCAGGATCACTTCTCACACTCCCCTCTTCTATAAATATATATATATATATATATATATATAACAGTCACCTCCCTCCCACCGGGATCACTTCTCACACTCCCCTCTTCTATAAAGATATATATATATATATATATAACAGTCACCTCCCTCCCACCGGGATCACTTCTCACACTCCCCTCTTCTATAAATATATATATATATATATATAACAGTCACCTCCCTCCCACCAGGATCACTTCTCACACTCCCCTCTTCTATAAATATATATATATATATATATATATAACAGTCACCTCCCTCCCACCGGGATCACTTCTCACACACCCCTCTTCTATAAATATATATATATATATATATATATATAACAGTCACCTCCCTCCCACCGGGATCACTTCTCACACTCCCCTCTTCTATAAATATATATATATGTATATATATATATAACAGTCACCTCCCTCCCACCGGGATCACTTCTCACACTCCCCTCTTCTATAAATATATATATATATATATATATATATATATATATATATATATATAAAACAGTCACCTCCCTCCCACCGGGATCACTTCTCACACTCCCCCCTTCTATAAATATAAATATATATATATACATATATATATATAGAACAGTCACCTCCCTCCCACCGGGATCACTTCTCACACACCCCTCTTCTATAAATATATATATATATATATATATAACAGTCACCTCCCTCCCACCGGGATCACTTCTCACACACCCCTCTTCTATAAATATATATATATATATATATATAACAGTCACCTCCCTCCCACCGGGATCACTTCTCACACTCCCCTCTTCTATAAAGATATATATATATATATATATATGTATATATATATAACAGTCACCTCCCTCCCACCGGGATCACTTCTCACACACCCCTCTTCTATAAATATATATATATAAATATATATATATAACAGTCACCTCCCTCCCACCGGGATCACTTCTCACACACCCCTCTTCTATAAAGATATATATATATATATATATATATATATATATAACAGTCACCTCCCTCCCACCGGGATCACTTCTCACACACCCCTCTTCTATAAATATATATATATATATATATAACAGTCACCTCCCTCCCACCGGGATCACTTCTCACACACCCCTCTTCTATAAATATATATATATATATATATATATATATAACAGTCACCTCCCTCCCACCATGATCACTTCTCACACTCCCCTCTTCTATAAATATATATATATATATATATATATAACAGTCACCTCCCTCCCACCGGGATCACTTCTCACACTCCCCTCTTCTATAAATATATATATATATTTATATATATATATATATATATATAACAGTCACCTCCCTTCCACCGGGATCACTTCTCACACACCCCTCTTCTATATATATATATATATATATATATATATATAACAGTCACCTCCCTCCCACCGGGAGCACTTCTCACACTCCCCTCTTCTATAAATATATATATATAGATATATATATAACAGTCACCTCCCTCCCACCGGGATCACTTCTCACACTCCCCTCTTCTATAAATATATATATATATATATAACAGTCACCTCCCTCCCACCGGGATCACTTCTCACACACCCCTCTTCTATAAATATATATATATATATATATATATATATATATAACAGTCACCTCCCTCCCACCGGGATCACTTCTCACACTCCCTTCTTCTATAAATATATATATATATATATATATATATATATAACAGTCACCTCCCTCCCACCGGGATCACTTCTCACACTCCCCTCTTCTATAAATATATATATATATATATATATATATATATATATATAACAGTCACCTCCCTCCCACCGGGATCACTTCTCACACTCCACTCTTCTATAAATATATATATATATATGTATATATATATAACAGTCACCTCCCTTCCACCGGGATCACTTCTCACACACTCCTCTTCTATAAAGATATATATATATATATATATATATATATAACAGTCACCTCCCTCCCACCGGGATCACTTCTCACACTCCCCTCTTCTATAAATATATATATATATATATATATATAACAGTCACCTCCCTCCCACCGGGATCACTTCTCACACTCCCCTCTTCTATAAAGATATATATATATATATATAACAGTCACCTCCCTCCCACCGGGATCACTTCTCACACTCCACTCTTCTATAAATATATATATATATATGTATATATATATAACAGTCACCTTCCTTCCACCGGGATCACTTCTCACACACCCCTCTTCTATAAATATATATATATATATATATATATATATAACAGTCACCTCCCTCCCACCGGGATCACTTCTCACACTCCCCTCTTCTATAAATATATATATATACATATATATATATATATATGTTTATAACAGTCACCTCCCTCCCACCGGGATCACTTCTCACACTCCCCTCTTCTATAAATATATATATATATAGATATATATATAACAGTCACCTCCCTCCCACCGGGATCACTTCTCACACACCCCTCTTCTATAAATATATATATATATATATATATATATATATAACAGTCACCTCCCTCCCACCGGGATCACTTCTCACACTCCCCTCTTCTATAAATATATATATATACATATATATATATATATGTTTATAACAGTCACCTCCCTCCCACCGGGATCACTTCTCACTCTCCCCTCTTCTATAAATATATATATATATATATATATATATATAACAGTCACCTCCCTCCCACCGGGATCACTTCTCACACTCCCCTCTTCTATAAATATATATATATACATATATATATATATATATGTTTATAACAGTCACCTCCCTCCCACCGGGATCACTTCTCACACTCCCCTCTTCTATAAATATATATATATATAGATATATATATAACAGTCACCTCCCTCCCACCGGGATCGCTTCTCACACACCCCTCTTCTATAAATATATATATATATATATATATATATATATAACAGTCACCTCCCTCCCACCGGGATCACTTCTCACACACCCCTCTTCTATAAATATCTATATATATATATATATATAACAGTCACCTCCCTCCCACCGGGATCACTTCTCACACACCCCTCTTCTATAAATATATATATATATATATATATAACAGTCACCTCCCTCCCACCGGGATCACTTCTCACACACCCCTCTTCTAAAAATATATATATATATATATATATATATATATATATATATATATATAACAGTCACCTCCCTCCCACCAGGATCACTTCTCACACTCCCCTCTTCTATAAATATATATATATATATATAACAGTCACCTCCCTCCCACCGGGATCACTTCTCACACTCCCCTCTTCTATAAATATATATATATATATATATATATAACAGTCACCTCCCTCCCACCGGGATCACTTCTCACACTCCCCTCTTCTATAAATATATATATATATATATATAACAGTCACCTCCCTCCCACCGGGATCACTTCTCACACACCCCTCTTCTATAAATATATATATATATATATATAACAGTCACCTCCCTCCCACCGGGATCACTTCTCACACACCCCTCTTCTATAAATATATATATATATATGTATAACAGTCACCTCCCTCCCACCGGGATCACTTCTCACACACCCCTCTTCTATAAATATATATATATATATATATAACAGTCACCTCCCTCCCACCGGGATCACTTCTCAGACTCCCCTCTTCTATAAATATATATATATATTTATATATATATATATAACAGTCACCTCCCTCCCACCGGGATCACTTCTCACACTCCCCTCGTCCATAAATATATATATATATATATATATTTATAGAAGAGGGGTGTGTGAGAAGTGATCCCGGTGGGAGGGAGGTGACTGTTTTATATATATATATAACAGTCACCTCCCTCCCACCGGGATCACTTCTCACACTCCCCTCTTCTATAAATATATATATATTTCTATATATATATAACAGTCACCTCCCTCCCACCGGGATCACTTCTCACACTCCCCTCTTCTATAAATATATATATATATATATATATATATATATATATAACAGTCACCTCCCTCCCACCGGGATCACTTCTCACACACCCTTCTTCTATAAATATATATATATATATATATATATATATATAACAGTCACCTCCCTCCCACCGGGATCACTTCTCACACACCCCTCTTCTATAAATATATATATATATATATATATATATAACAGTCACCTCCCTCCCACCGGGATCACTTCTCACACTCCCCTCTTCTATAAATATATATATATATATATATATATATATAACAGTCACCTCCCTCCCACCGGGATCACTTCTCACACACCCTTCTTCTATAAATATATATATATATATATATATATATATAACAGTCACCTCCCTCCCACCGGGATCACTTCTCACACACCCCTCTTCTATAAATATATATATATATATATATATAACAGTCACCTCCCTCCCACCGGGATCACTTCTCACACTCCCCTCTTCTATATATATATATATATATATATAACAGTCACCTCCCTCCCACCGGGATCACTTCTCACACACCCCTCTTCTATAAATATATATATATATATATATAACAGTCACCTCCCTCCCACCGGGATCACTTCTCACACTCCCCTCTTCTATAAATATATATATATATATATATATATATATATATATATATATAACAGTCACCTCCCTCCCACCGGGATCACTTCTCACACTCCCCTCTTCTATAAAGATATATATATATATATATATATAACAGTCACCTCGCTCCCACCGGGATCACTTCTCACACACCCCTCTTCTATAAATATATATATATATATATATATATATATAACAGTCACCTCCCTCCCACCGGGATCACTTCTCACACTCCCCTCTTCTATAAATATATATATATATATATATATATATATATATAACAGTCACCTCCCTCCCACCGGGATCACTTCTCACACTCCCCTCTTCTATAAAGATATATATATATATATATATAACAGTCACCTCCCTCCCACCGGGATCACTTCTCACACACCCTTCTTCTATAAATATATATATATATATATATATATATATAACAGTCACCTCCCTCCCACCGGGATCACTTCTCACACACCCCTCTTCTATAAAGATATATATATATATATATATAAAACAGTCACCTCCCTCCCACCGGGATCACTTCTCACACACCCCTCTTCTATAAATATATATATATATATATATATATAACAGTCACCTCCCTCCCACCGGGATCACTTCTCACACACCCCTCTTCTGTAAATATATATATATATATATATGACAGTCACTTCCCTCCCACCAGGATCACTTCTCACACTCCCCTCTTCTATAAATATATATATATATATATATATATATATAACAGTCACCTCCCTCCCACCGGGATCACTTCTCACACACCCCTCTTCTATAAATATATATATATATATATATATATATATATATATAACAGTCACCTCCCTCCCACCGGGATCACTTCTCACACACCCCTCTTCTATAAATATATATATATATATATATATATATATAACAGTCACCTC
>NW_027140762.1:25000-27500 GCF_036365525.1 Heterodontus francisci | reverse complement strand
CCAAAGTACGGAAAGTCCTCATCAGAGAACTCCTCTTTGCTGACGATGCTGCTTTAACATCTCACACTGAAGAATGCCTGCAGAGTCTCATCGACAGGTTTGCGTCTGCCTGCAATGAATTTGGCCTAACCATCAGCCTCAAGAAAACGAACATCATGGGGCAGGATGTCAGAAATGCTCCATCCATCAATATTGGCGACCACGCTCTGGAAGTGGTTCAAGAGTTCACCTACCTAGGCTCAACTATCACAAGTAACCTGTCTCTAGATGCAGAAATCAACAAGCGCATGGGCAAGGCTTCCACTGCTATGTTCAGACTGGCCAAGAGAGTGTGGGAAAATGGCGCACTGACACGGAACACAAAAGTCCGAGTGTATCAGGCCTGTGTCCTCAGCACCTTGCTCTACGGCAGCGAGGCCTGGACAACGTATGCCAGCCAAGAGCGACGTCTCAATTCATTCCATCTTCGCTGCCTTCGGAGAATACTTGGCATCAGGTGGCAGGACTATATCTCCAACACAGAAGTCCTTGAAGCGGCCAACATCCCCAGCTTATACACACTACTGAGTCAGCGGCGCTTGAGATGGCTTGGCCATGTGAGCCGCATGGAAGATGGCAGGATCCCCAAAGACACATTGTACAGCGAGCTCGCCACTGGTATCAGACCCACCGGCCGTCCATGTCTCCGTTATAAAGACGTCTGCAAACGCGACATGAAATCGTGTGACATTGATCACAAGTCGTGGGAGTCAGTTGCCAGCATTCGCCAGAGCTGGCGGGCAGCCATAAAGACAGGGCTAAATTGTGGCGAGTCGAAGAGACTTAGTAGTTGGCAGGAAAAAAGACAGAGGCGCAAGGGGAGAGCCAACTGTGCAACAGCCCCAACAAACAAATTTCTCTGCAGCACCTGTGGAAGAGCCTGTTACTCCAGAATTGGCCTTTATAGCCACTCCAGGCGCTGCTTCACAAACCACTGACCACCTCCAGGCGCGTATCCATTGTCTCTCGAGATAAGGAGGCCCAAAAGAAGATATATAACAGTCACCTCCCTCCCACCGGGATCACTTCTCACACACCCCTCTTCTATAAATATATATATATATATATATTTATATATAACAGTCACCTCCCTTCCACCGGGATCACTTCTCACACTCCCCTCTTCTATAAATATATATATATATATATATATATATAACAGTCACCTCCCTCCCACCGGGATCACTTCTCACACTCCCCTCTTCTATAAATATATATATATATATATATATATATAACAGTCACCTCCCTCCCACCGGGATCACTTCTCACACACCCCTCTTCTATAAATATATATATATATATATATATATAACAGTCACCTCCCTCCCACCGGGATCACTTCTCACACTCCCCTCTTCTATAAATATATATATATATATATATATATATATATAACAGTCACCTCCCTCCCACCGGGATCACATCTCAAACTCCCCTCTTCTATAAAGATATATATATATATATATATAACAGTCACCTCCCTCCCACCGGGATCACTTCTCACACTCCCCTCTTCTATAAATATATATATATATATATATAACAGTCACCTCCCTCCCACCAGGATCACTTCTCACACTCCCCTCTTCTATAAATATATATATATATATATATATATATATATATATATATATAACAGTCACCTCCCTCCCACCGGGATCACTTCTCACACACCCCTCTTCTATAAATATATATATATATATATATTTATATATAACAGTCACCTCCCTTCCACCGGGATCACTTCTCACACTCCCCTCTTCTATAAATATATATATATATATATATATATATATAACAGTCACCTCCCTCCCACCGGGATCACTTCTCACACTCCCCTCTTCTATAAATATATATATATATATATATATATAACAGTTACCTCCCTCCCACCGGGATCACATCTCAAACTCCCCTCTTCTATAAAGATATATATATATATATATATAACAGTCACCTCCCTCCCACCGGGATCACTTCTCACACTCCCCTCTTCTATAAATATATATATATATATATATAACAGTCACCTCCCTCCCACCAGGATCACTTCTCACACTCCCCTCTTCTATAAATATATATATATATATATATATATATATATATATAACAGTCACCTCCCTCCCACCGGGATCACTTCTCACACACCCCTCTTCTATAAATATATATATATATATATATTTATATATAACAGTCACCTCCCTTCCACCGGGATCACTTCTCACACTCCCCTCTTCTATAAATATATATATATATATATATATATATAACAGTCACCTCCCTCCCACCGGGATCACTTCTCACACTCCCCTCTTCTATAAATATATATATATATATATATATATAACAGTCACCTCCCTCCCACCGGGATCACTTCTCACACACCCCTCTTCTATAAATATATATATATATATATATATATAACAGTCACCTCCCTCCCACCGGGATCACTTCTCAC
>NW_027140762.1:5000-20000 GCF_036365525.1 Heterodontus francisci | reverse complement strand
CCGGGATCACTTCTCACACACCCCTCTTCTATAAATATATATAAATATATATATATATATAACAGTCACCTCCCTCCCACCGGGATCACTTCTCACACTCCCCTCTTCTATAAATATATATATATATATATAACAGTCACCTCCCTCCCACCGGGATCACTTCTCACACACCCCTCTTCTATAAATATATATATATATATATATATATATATAACAGTCACCTCCCTCCCACCGGGATCACTTCTCACACTCCCCTCTTCTATAAATATATATATATATATATATAACAGTCACCTCCCTCCCACCGGGATCACTTCTCACACTCCCCTCTTCTATAAATATATATATATATATATATATATATATATGACAGTCACCTCCCTCCCACCGGGATCACTTCTCACACTCCCCTCTTCTATAAATATATATATATATATATATAACAGTCACCTCCCTCCCACCGGGATCACTTCTCACACACCCCTCTTCTATAAATATATATATCTATATATATATATATAACAGTCACCTCCCTCCCACCGGGATCACTTCTCACACACCCCTCTTCTATAAATATAAATATATATATATATATATATATATATAACAGTCACCGCCCTCCCACCGGGATCACTTCTCACACTCCCCTCTTCTATAAATATATATATATATATATATAACAGTCACCTCCCTCCCACCGGGATCACTTCTCAAACTCCCCTCTTCTATAAAGATATATATATATATATATATAACAGTCACCTCCCTCCCACCGGGATCACTTCTCACACACCCCTCTTCTATAAATATATATATATATATATATATATATAACAGTCACCTCCCTCTCACCGGGATCACTTCTCACATTCCCCTCTTCTTTTAATATATATATATATATATATATAACAGTCACCTCCCTCCCACCAGGATCACTTCTCACACACCCCTCTTCTATAAATATATATATATATATATATATATATATATATATATATATATATATAACAGTCACCTCCCTCCCACCAGGATCACTTCTCACACTCCCCTCTTCTATAAATATATATATATATATATATATATATATATATATATAACAGTCACCTCCCTCCCACCGGGATCACTTCTCACACTCCCCTCTTCTATAAATATATATATATATATATATATATAACAGTCACCTCCCTCCCACCGGGATCGCTTCAAATCCTCTGAAGAAGGAATTTTCCTCCACACAAGATCAGGGGGCAGGTTGTTCAACCTTGCCCGTCTAAGAGCGAAGTCCAAAGTACGGAAAGTCCTCATCAGAGAACTCCTCTTTGCTGACGATGCTGCTTTAACATCTCACACTGAAGAATGCCTGCAGAGTCTCATCGACAGGTTTGCGTCTGCCTGCAATGAATTTGGCCTAACCATCAGCCTCAAGAAAACGAACATCATGGGGCAGGATGTCAGAAATGCTCCATCCATCAATATTGGCGACCACGCTCTGGAAGTGGTTCAAGAGTTCACCTACCTAGGCTCAACTATCACCAGTAACCTGTCTCTAGATGCAGAAATCAACAAGCGCATGGGTAAGGCTTCCACTGCTATGTTCAGACTGGCCAAGAGAGTGTGGGAAAATGGCGCACTGACACGGAACACAAAAGTCCGAGTGTATCAGGCCTGTGTCCTCAGTACCTTGCTCTACGGCAGCGAGGCCTGGACAACGTATGCCAGCCAAGAGCGACGTCTCAATTCATTCCATCTTCGCTGCCTTCGGAGAATACTTGGCATCAGGTGGCAGGACTATATCTCCAACACAGAAGTCCTTGAAGCGGCCAACATCCCCAGCTTATACACACTACTGAGTCAGCGGCGCTTGAGATGGCTTGGCCATGTGAGCCGCATGGAAGATGGCAGGATCCCCAAAGACACATTGTACAGCGAGCTCGCCACTGGTATCAGACCCACCGGCCGTCCATGTCTCCGTTATAAAGACGTCTGCAAACGCGACATGAAATCGTGTGACATTGATCACAAGTCGTGGGAGTCAGTTGCCAGCATTCGCCAGAGCTGGCGGGCAGCCATAAAGACAGGGCTAAATTGTGGCGAGTCGAAGAGACTTAGTAGTTGGCAGGAAAAAAGACAGAGGCGCAAGGGGAGAGCCAACTGTGCAACAGCCCCAACAAACAAATTTCTCTGCAGCACCTGTGGAAGAGCCTGTCACTCCAGAATTGGCCTTTATAGCCACTCCAGGCGCTGCTTCACAAACCACTGACCACCTCCAGGCGCGTATCCATTGTCTCTCGAGATAAGGAGGCCCAAAAAGAAAAAAGATATATATATATATATATATATATATATATAACAGTCACCTCCCTCCCACCAGGATCACTTCTCACACACCCCTCTTCTATAAATATATATATATATATATATATATATATATATATATATAACAGTCACCTCCCTCCCACAGGGATCAATTTTCACACTCCCCTCTTCTATAAATATATATATAATATATATATATATATAACAGTCACCTCCCTCCCACCAGGATCACTTCTCACACTCCCCTCTTCTATAAATATATATATATATATATATATATATATATATAACAGTCACCTCCCTCCCACCGGGATCACTTCTCACACTCCCCTCTTCTATAAATATATATATATATATATATAACAGTCACCTCCCTCCCACCGGGATCGCTTCTCACACTCCCCTCTTCTATAAATATATATATATATATATATATATATATAACAGTCACCTCCCTCCCACCGGGATCACTTCTCACACACCCCTCTTCTATAAATATAAATATATATATATATATATATATATATATATATAACAGTCACCTCCCTCCCACCGGGATCACTTCTCACACTCCCCTCTTCTATAAATATATATATATATATATATATAACAGTCACCTCCCTCCCACCGGGATCACATCTCAAACTCCCCTCTTCTATAAAGATATATATATATATATATATTTAACAGTCACCTCCCTCCCACCGGGATCACTTCTCACACTCCCCTCTTCTATAAATATATATATATATATATATAACAGTCACCTCCCTCCCACCAGGATCACTTCTCACACTCCCCTCTTCTATAAATATATATATATATGTATATATATATATAACAGTCACCTCCCTCCCACCGGGATCACTTCTCACACACCCCTCTTCTATAAATATATATATATATATATATATATATATATAACAGTCACCTCCCTTCCACCGGGATCACTTCTCACACTCCCCTCTTCTATAAATATATATATATATATATATATATATATATATATAACAGTCACCTCCCTCCCACCGGGATCACTTCTCACACTCCCCTCTTCTATAAATATATATATATATATATATATACATAACAGTCACCTCCCTCCCACCGGGATCACTTCTCACACACCCCTCTTCTATAAATATATATATATATATATATATATATATAACAGTCACCTCCCTCCCACCGGGATCACTTCTCACACTCCCCTCTTCTATAAATATATATATATATATATATATATATATATATATATAACAGTCACCTCCCTCCCACCGGGATCACTTCTCACATTCCCCTCTTCTTTTAATATATATATATATATATATATATATATATATATATATATAACAGTCACCTCCCTCCCACCAGGATCACTTCTCACACTCCCCTCTTCTATAAATATATATATATATATATATATATATATATATATATATATAAAACAGTCACCTCCCTCCCACCGGGATCACTTCTCACACACCCCTCTTCTATAAATATATATATATATATATATATATATATATATATATATATAACAGTCACCTCCCTCCCACCGGGATCACTTCTCACACACCCCTCTTCTATAAATATAAATATATATATATATATATATATATATATATAACAGTCACCTCCCTCCCACCGGGATCACTTCTCACACTCCCCTCTTCCATAAATATATATATATATATATATATATAACAGTCACCTGCCTCCCACCGGGATCACATCTCAAACTCCCCTCTTCTATAAAGATATATATATATATATATATAAAACAGTCACCTCCCTCCCACCGGGATCACTTCTCACACTCCCCTCTTCTATAAATATATATATATATATATATATAACAGTCACCTCCCTCCCACCAGGATCACTTCTCACACTCCCCTCTTCTATAAATATATATATATATATATATATATATATATAACAGTCACCTCCCTCCCACCGGGATCACTTCTCACACACCCCTCTTCTATAAATATATATATATATATATATATATATATAACAGTCACCTCCCTTCCACCGGGATCACTTCTCACACTCCCCTCTTCTATAAATATATATATATATATATATATATAACAGTCACCTCCCTCCCACCGGGATCACTTCTCACACTCCCCTCTTCTATAAATATATATATATATATATATATAACAGTCACCTCCCTCCCACCGGGATCACTTCTCACACACCCCTCTTCTATAAATATATATATATATATATATATATATAACAGTCACCTCCCTCCCACCGGGATCACTTCTCACACTCCCCTCTTCTATAAATATATATATATATATATATATATATATATAACAGTCACCTCCCTCCCACCGGGATCACATCTCACATTCCCCTCTTCTTTTAATATATATATATATATATATAACAGTCATCTCCCTCCCACCGGGATCACTTCTCACACACCCCTCTTCTATAAATATATATATATATATATATATATAACAGTCACCTCCCTCCCACCGGGATCACTTCTCACACTCCCCTCTTCTATAAATATATATATATATATATATATATATATATATATATAAAACAGTCACCTCCCTCCCACCAGGATCACTTCTCACACTCCCCTCTTCTATAAATATATATATATATATATATATATATATACATATATATAACAGTCACCTCCCTCCCACCGGGATCACTTCTCACACACCCCTCTTCTATAAATATATATATATATATATATATATATATATATAACAGTCACCTCCCTCCCACAGGGATCAATTTTCACACTCCCCTCTTCTATAAATATATCTATATATATATATATATATATATATATATATAACAGTCACCTCCCTCCCACCAGGATCACTTCTCACACTCCCCTCTTCTATAAATATATATATATATATATATATATATATATATAACAGTCACCTCCCTCCCACAGGGATCAATTTTCACACTCCCCTCTTCTATAAATATATATATATATATATATATATATATATAACAGTCACCTCCCTCCCACCAGGATCACTTCTCACACTCCCCTCTTCTATAAATATATATATATATATATATATATATATATAACAGTCACCTCCCTCCCACCGGGATCACTTCTCACACTCCCCTCTTCTATAAATATATATATATATATATATAACAGTCACCTCCCTCCCACCGGGATCGCTTCTCACACTCCCCTCTTCTATAAATATATATATATATATATATATATATATATAACAGTCACCTCCCTCCCACCGGGATCACTTCTCACACACCCCTCTTCTATAAATATAAATATATATATATATATATATATATATATATATATAACAGTCACCTCCCTCCCACCGGGATCACTTCTCACACTCCCCTCTTCTATAAATATATATATATATATATATATATATATAACAGTCACCTCCCTCCCACCGGGATCACTTCTCACACTCCCCTCTTCTATAAATATATATATATATATATATATATAACAGTCACCTCCCTCCCACCGGGATCACTTCTCACACTCCCCTCTTCTTTAAATATATATATATATATATATATATATATAACAGTCACCTCCCTCCCACCGGGATCACTTCTCACACTCCCCTCTTCTATAAATATATATATATATATATATATATATATATATAACAGTCACCTCCCTCCCACCGGGATCACTTCTCACACTCCCCTCTTCTATAAATATATATATATATATATATATATATAACAGTCACCTCCCTCCCACCAGGATCACTTCTCACACTCCCCTCTTCTATAAATATATATATATATATATATATATAACAGTCACCTCCCTCCCACCGGGATCACTTCTCACACACCCCTCTTCTATAAATATATATATATATATATATATATATATAACAGTCACCTCCCTCCCACCGGGATCACTTCTCACACTCCCCTCTTCTATAAATATATATATATATATATATATAACAGTCACCTCCCTCCCACCGGGATCACTTCTCACACACCCCTCTTCTATAAATATATATATATATATATATATATATATATAACAGTCACCTCCCTCCCACCGGGATCACTTCTCACACTCCCCTCTTCGAAAATATATATATATATATATATATATAACAGTCACCTCCCTCCCACCGGGATCACTTCTCACACTCCCCTCTTCTATAAATATATATATATATATATATATATATATATAACAGTCACCTCCCTCCCACCGGGATCACTTCTCACACTCCCCTCTTCTATAAATATATATATATATATATATATATATATATAACAGTCACCTCCCTCCCACCGGGATCACATCTCACATTCCCCTCTTCTTTTAATATATATATATATATATATAACAGTCATCTCCCTCCCACCGGGATCACTTCTCACACACCCCTCTTCTATAAATATATATATATATATATATATATAACAGTCACCTCCCTCCCACCGGGATCACTTCTCACACTCCCCTCTTCTATAAATATATATATATATATATATATATATATATATAAAACAGTCACCTCCCTCCCACCAGGATCACTTCTCACACTCCCCTCTTCTATAAATATATATATATATATATATATATATATATATATATATAACAGTCACCTCCCTCCCACCGGGATCACTTCTCACACACCCCTCTTCTATAAATATATATATATATATATATATATATATATATATAACAGTCACCTCCCTCCCACAGGGATCAATTTTCACACTCCCCTCTTCTATAAATATATATATATATATATATATATATATATATATATATAACAGTCACCTCCCTCCCACCAGGATCACTTCTCACACTCCCCTCTTCTATAAATATATATATATATATATATATATATATATATATAACAGTCACCTCCCTCCCACAGTGATCAATTTTCACACTCCCCTCTTCTATAAATATATATATATATATATATATATATATATAACAGTCACCTCCCTCCCACCAGGATCACTTCTCACACTCCCCTCTTCTATAAATATATATATATATATATATATATATATATAACAGTCACCTCCCTCCCACCGGGATCACTTCTCACACTCCCCTCTTCTATAAATATATATATATATATATATAACAGTCACCTCCCTCCCACCGGGATCGCTTCTCACACTCCCCTCTTCTATAAATATATATATATATATATATATATATATATATAACAGTCACCTCCCTCCCACCGGGATCACTTCTCACACACCCCTCTTCTATAAATATAAATATATATATATATATATATATATATATATATATAACAGTCACCTCCCTCCCACCGGGATCACTTCTCACACTCCCCTCTTCTATAAATATATATATATATATATATATATATATAACAGTCACCTCCCTCCCACCGGGATCACTTCTCACACTCCCCTCTTCTATAAATATATATATATATATATATATATAACAGTCACCTCCCTCCCACCGGGATCACTTCTCACACTCCCCTCTTCTTTAAATATATATATATATATATATATATATATAACAGTCACCTCCCTCCCACCGGGATCACTTCTCACACTCCCCTCTTCTATAAATATATATACATATATATATATATATATATATATAACAGTCACCTCCCTCCCACCGGGATCACTTCTCACACTCCCCTCTTCTATAAATATATATATATATATATATATATATAACAGTCACCTCCCTCCCACCAGGATCACTTCTCACACTCCCCTCTTCTATAAATATATATATATATATATATATATAACAGTCACCTCCCTCCCACCGGGATCACTTCTCACACACCCCTCTTCTATAAATATATATATATATATATATATATATATAACAGTCACCTCCCTCCCACCGGGATCACTTCTCACACTCCCCTCTTCTATAAATATATATATATATATATATATAACAGTCACCTCCCTCCCACCGGGATCACTTCTCACACACCCCTCTTCTATAAATATATATATATATATATATATATATATATAACAGTCACCTCCCTCCCACCGGGATCACTTCTCACACTCCCCTCTTCGAAAATATATATATATATATATATATATAACAGTCACCTCCCTCCCACCGGGATCACTTCTCACACTCCCCTCTTCTATAAATATATATATATATATATATATATATATATAACAGTCACCTCCCTCCCACCGGGATCACTTCTCACACTCCCCTCTTCTATAAATATATATATATATATATATATATATATATATAACAGTCACCTCCCTCCCACCGGGATCACATCTCACATTCCCCTCTTCTTTTAATATATATATATATATATATAACAGTCATCTCCCTCCCACCGGGATCACTTCTCACACACCCCTCTTCTATAAATATATATATATATATATATATATAACAGTCACCTCCCTCCCACCGGGATCACTTCTCACACTCCCCTCTTCTATAAATATATATATATATATATATATATATATATATAAAACAGTCACCTCCCTCCCACCAGGATCACTTCTCACACTCCCCTCTTCTATAAATATATATATATATATATATATATATATATATATATATATAACAGTCACCTCCCTCCCACCGGGATCACTTCTCACACACCCCTCTTCTATAAATATATATATATATATATATATATATATATATATAACAGTCACCTCCCTCCCACAGGGATCAATTTTCACACTCCCCTCTTCTATAAATATATATATATATATATATATATATATATATATATATAACAGTCACCTCCCTCCCACCAGGATCACTTCTCACACTCCCCTCTTCTATAAATATATATATATATATATATATATATATATATATAACAGTCACCTCCCTCCCACAGTGATCAATTTTCACACTCCCCTCTTCTATAAATATATATATATATATATATATATATATAACAGTCACCTCCCTCCCACCAGGATCACTTCTCACACTCCCCTCTTCTATAAATATATATATATATATATATATATATATATAACAGTCACCTCCCTCCCACCGGGATCACTTCTCACACTCCCCTCTTCTATAAATATATATATATATATATATAACAGTCACCTCCCTCCCACCGGGATCGCTTCTCACACTCCCCTCTTCTATAAATATATATATATATATATATATATATATATAACAGTCACCTCCCTCCCACCGGGATCACTTCTCACACACCCCTCTTCTATAAATATAAATATATATATATATATATATATATATATATATATAACAGTCACCTCCCTCCCACCGGGATCACTTCTCACACTCCCCTCTTCTATAAATATATATATATATATATATATATATATATAACAGTCACCTCCCTCCCACCGGGATCACTTCTCACACTCCCCTCTTCTATAAATATATATATATATATATATATATAACAGTCACCTCCCTCCCACCGGGATCACTTCTCACACTCCCCTCTTCTTTAAATATATATATATATATATATATATATATAACAGTCACCTCCCTCCCACCGGGATCACTTCTCACACTCCCCTCTTCTATAAATATATATACATATATATATATATATATATATATAACAGTCACCTCCCTCCCACCGGGATCACTTCTCACACTCCCCTCTTCTATAAATATATATATATATATATATATATATAACAGTCACCTCCCTCCCACCAGGATCACTTCTCACACTCCCCTCTTCTATAAATATATATATATATATATATATATAACAGTCACCTCCCTCCCACCGGGATCACTTCTCACACACCCCTCTTCTATAAATATATATATATATATATATATATATATAACAGTCACCTCCCTCCCACCGGGATCACTTCTCACACTCCCCTCTTCTATAAATATATATATATATATATATATAACAGTCACCTCCCTCCCACCGGGATCACTTCTCACACACCCCTCTTCTATAAATATATATATATATATATATATATATATATAACAGTCACCTCCCTCCCACCGGGATCACTTCTCACACTCCCCTCTTCGAAAATATATATATATATATATATATATAACAGTCACCTCCCTCCCACCGAGATCACTTCTCACATTCCCCTCTTCTTTTAATATATATATATATATATATATAACAGTCACCTCCCTCCCACCAGGATCACTTCTCACACACCCCTCTTCTATAAATATATATATATATATATATATAACAGTCACCTCCCTCCCACCGGGATCACTTCTCACACACCCCTCTTCTATAAATATATATATATATATATATATAAATAACAGTCACCTCCCTCCCACCGGGATCACTTCTCACACTCCCCTCTTCTATAAATATATATATATATATATATATATAACAGTCACCTCCCTCCCACCGGGATCACTTCTCACACTCCCCTCTTCTATAAATATATATATATATATATATATATATATATATATATATATATATATATATAACAGTCACCTCCCTCCCACCAGGATCACTTCTCACACACCCCTCTTCTATAAATATATATATATATATATATAACAGTCACCTCCATCCCACAGGGATCAATTTTCACACTCCCCTCTTCTATAAATATATATATATATATATATATATATATATATATATATATATATATATATATATATATATATATATATAACAGTCACCTCCCTCCCACCAGGATCACTTCTCACACTCCCCTCTTCTATAAATATATATATATATATATATATATATATAACAGTCACCTCCCTCCCACCGGGATCACTTCTCACACTCCCCTCTTCTATAAATATATATATATATATATATATATAACAGTCACCTCCCTCCCACCGGGATCGCTTCAAATCCTCTGAAGAAGGAATTTTCCTCCACACAAGATCAGGGGGCAGGTTGTTCAACCTTGCCCGTCTAAGAGCGAAGTCCAAAGTACGGAAAGTCCTCATCAGAGAACTCCTCTTTGCTGACGATGCTGCTTTAACATCTCACACTGAAGAATGCCTGCAGAGTCTCATCGACAGGTTTGCGTCTACCTGCAATGAATTTGGCCTAACCATCAGCCTCAAGAAAACGAACATCATGGGGCAGGATGTCAGAAATGCTCCATCCATCAATATTGGCGACCACGCTCTGGAAGTGGTTCAAGAGTTCACCTACCTAGGCTCAACTATCACCAGTAACCTGTCTCTAGATGCAGAAATCAACAAGCGCATGGGTAAGGCTTCCACTGCTATGTTCAGACTGGCCAAGAGAGTGTGGGAAAATGGCGCACTGACACGGAACACAAAAGTCCGAGTGTATCAGGCCTGTGTCCTCAGTACCTTGCTCTACGGCAGCGAGGCCTGGACAACGTATGCCAGCCAAGAGCGACGTCTCAATTCATTCCATCTTCGCTGCCTTCGGAGAATACTTGGCATCAGGTGGCAGGACTATATCTCCAACACAGAAGTCCTTGAAGCGGCCAACATCCCCAGCTTATACACACTACTGAGTCAGCGGCGCTTGAGATGGCTTGGCCATGTGAGCCGCATGGAAGATGGCAGGATCCCCAAAGACACATTGTACAGCGAGCTCGCCACTGGTATCAGACCCACCGGCCGTCCATGTCTCCGTTATAAAGACGTCTGCAAACGCGACATGAAATCGTGTGACATTGATCACAAGTCGTGGGAGTCAGTTGCCAGCATTCGCCAGAGCTGGCGGGCAGCCATAAAGACAGGGCTAAATTGTGGCGAGTCGAAGAGACTTAGTAGTTGGCAGGAAAAAAGACAGAGGCGCAAGGGGAGAGCCAACTGTGCAACAGCCCCAACAAACAAATTTCTCTGCAGCACCTGTGGAAGAGCCTGTCACTCCAGAATTGGCCTTTATAGCCACTCCAGGCGCTGCTTCACAAACCACTGACCACCTCCAGGCGCGTATCCATTGTCTCTCGAGATAAGGAGGCCCAAAAAGAAAAAAGATATATATATATATATATATATATATATATATATAACAGTCACCTCCCTTCCACCGGGATCACTTCTCACACTCCCCTCTTCTATAAATATATATATATATATATATATATATATAACAGTCACCTCCCTCCCACCGGGATCACTTCTCACACTCCCCTCTTCTATAAATATATATATATATATATACATAACAGTCACCTCCCTCCCACCGGGATCACTTCTCACACACCCCTCTTCTATAAATATATATATATATATATATATATATATATAACAGTCACCTCCCTCCCACCGGGATCACTTCTCACACACCCCTCTTCTATAAATATATATATATATATATATATATATAACAGTCACCTCCCTCCAACCGGGATCACTTCTCACACACCCCTCTTCTATAAATATATATATATATATATATATATATATATATATAACAGTCACCTCCCTCCAACCGGGATCACTTCTCACACTCCCCTCGTCTATAAATAAATATATATATATATATATATATAACAGTCACCTCCCTCCCACCGGGATCACTTCTCACACACCCCTCTTCTATAAATATATATATATATATATATATATATATAACAGTCACCTCCCTCCCACCGGGATCACTTCTCACACACCCCTCTTCTATAAATATATATATATATATATATATATATATATATATAAAACAGTCACCTCCCTCCCACCAGGATCACTTCTCACACTCCCCTCTTCTATAAATATATATATATATATATATATATATATATATAACAGTCACCTCCCTCCCACCGGGATCACTTCTCACACACCCCTCTTCTATAAATATATATATATATATATATATAACAGTCACCTCCCTCCCACCGGGATCACTTCTCACACTCCCCTCTTCTATAAATATATATATATATATATATATATAACAGTCACCACCCTCCCACCGGGATCACTTCTCACACACCCCTCTTCTATAAATATATATATATAAAAATATATATATATATAACAGTCACCTCCCTCCCACCGGGATCACTTTTCACACACCCTTCTTCTATAAATATATATATATATATATATATATATATATAACAGTCACCTCCCTCCCACCGGGATCACTTCTCACACAACCTTCTTCTATAAATATATATATATATATATATATATATATATAACAGTCACCTCCCTCCCACCGGGATCACTTCTCACACTCCCCTCTTCTATAAAGATATATATATATATATATATAACAGTCACCTCCCTCCCACCGGGATCACTTCTCACACTCCCCTCTTCTATAAATATATATATATATATATATAACAGTCACCTCCCTCCCACCGGGATCACTTCTCACACACCCCTCTTCTATAAATATATATATATATATACATAACAGTCACCTCCCTCCCACCGGGATCACTTCTCACACACCCCTCTTCTATAAATATATATATATATATATATATATATATAACAGTCACCTCCCTCCCACCGGGATCACTTCTCACACACCCCTCTTCTATAAATATATATATATATATATATATATGACAGTCACCTCCCTCCCACCGGGATCACTTCTCACACTCCCCTCTTCTATAAATATATATATATATATATATATAACAGTCACCTCACTCCCACCGGGATCACTTCTCACACTCCCCTCTTCTATAAATATATATATATATATATATATAACAGTCACCTCCCTCCCACCGGGATCACTTCTCACACACCCCTCTTCTATAAATATAAATATATATATATATATATATATATATAACAGTCACCTCCCTCCCACCGGGATCACTTCTCACACTCCCCTCTTCTATAAATATATATATATATATATATATATAACAGTCACCTCCCTCCCACCGGGATCACTTCTCAAACTCCCCTCTTCAAGAAAGATATATATATATATATATAAAACAGTCACCTCCCTCCCACCGGGATCACTTCTCGCACTCCCCTCTTCTATAAATATATATATATATATATATATATATATAACAGTCACCTCCCTCCCACCGGGATCACTTCTCACTCACCCCTCTTCTATAAATATATATATATATATATATATATATAACAGTCACCTCCCTCCCACCGGGATCACTTTTCACACACCCCTCTTCTATAAATATATATATATATATATATATATATATAAAACAGTCACCTCCCTCCCACCGGGATCACTTCTCACACACCCCTCTTCTATAAATATATATATATATTTATATATATAACAGTCACCTCCCTCCCACCGGGATCACTTCTCACACACCCCTCTTCTATAAATATATATATATATATATAACAGTCACCTCCCTCCCACCGGGATCACTTCTCACACACCCCTCTTCTATAAATATATATAAATATATATATATATATAACAGTCACCTCCCTCCCACCGGGATCACTTCTCACACTCCCCTCTTCTATAAATATATATATATATATATATAAAAGTCACCTCCCTCCCACCGGGATCACTTCTCACACACCCCTCTTCTATAAATATATATATATATATATATATAACAGTCACCTCCCTCCCACCGGGATCACTTCTCACACTCCCCTCTTCTATAAATATATATATATATATGTATATATATATAACAGTCACCTCCCTCCCACCGGGATCACTTCTCACACACCCCTCTTCTATA
>NW_027140761.1:0-88694 GCF_036365525.1 Heterodontus francisci | reverse complement strand
GACATTGAAGTCCCCCACCCAGAGTACATTCTGCGCCCTTGCCACCCTCAGTGCTTCCTCCAAGTGGTGTTCAACATGCAGCAGTACTGATTCATCCACTGAGGCAGGATGTTCCACAGTTAGCGCCGATGATATGACTTCATTGCTTTGAGGTGCCTCCTGTATGTTGTCCATTCTTCAGCCCCGTACAGGTAGACCATGAGCTTGGTTTCAGTTTTGATGTCACGATCTTCAAACACTCGCTTCCTCAGGTGGCCAAAGGCTGCACCAGCAGATTTCAGGCGATGCTGGATTTCTTTCTCAATGTCAGCCTTCTGTGAAAGATAACTTCCAAGATACTGTAAGTGTTCCACATTTTCCAAGCACTGAGCATGAAACCTAATCAATGTGCTGGGGCGTGTGCATTTGGAGCTTGCTGATGGAGGACTTTGGTCTTCCGAATGTTAAGTGCAAGTCCCATATTCACATATGCCTCAGTAAGTAGAACATAACTGCTGGGAGGTTATGCTGGAACTGTATAAACAATAGTTAGGCCACAGCTGGTGTACTACGTGCAGTACTGCATTCCACACTAGGGTACAGACAAGATTTATGACGATGTTGCCGGGACTGCAGACTTTTAGTTAAGAAGAAAGACTGGATGGGCTAGGTTGTTCTCTTCAGAAGAGAGGAGGCTGAGGGGAGACCTAAGTGAGGTGTATAAAATTATGAAGGTGCAAAATAGAGTGGATAGAAAGGCCCTATTCCCCTTGGTTGAAGGTCCATAACCAGGGGGTATAGATTTAGGAGGTTTAAAGGGGATTTGAGGGGAAAAAAAATTCACTCAGAGCATGGTGGGGATTTGGAACTCACTGCCTGAAACGGTTGTAGAGAAAGAAACCTTCATAACATTTAAAAAGTACTTGGATATGCACTTGAAGTGCCCTAACCTACAAGGCTACAGACCAAGAGCTAAAAAGTGAGATTAGGCTGGGTGGTTACTTGTTGGTTGGCGAGGACACAATGGGCCAAATGGCCCTTCCATCCTGTAAATTTCTATGATTTTCCAGAGCATTAGTCGAGGCCTTTGGATGACTTGTCCAGTAACATTACTACTATACTACCTTTCCCCCTTGTAATGTGATTTTAATTTGTTTTTATCTCAGAAGGCTGACCTCTGTGTCCCACTCTTTCTGCCCTTGAATATTTCTATCAGTTACCAGCTCCAGTTTGAGAAGCGAGTAAACAGAGGTGTCAAACACCTGCTCTTCACCTTTAAAAGGCCTTAGTATGATGATCGGTTCAATAGGCAAACACCTTTGTTTATCTTTCTTGGTGCGGCACAAGCCAGGAAGATGCCAAAGCTGCACAGTCAGCCAGCCATTCCCAGCAGATCCTATTTTCACATTAATGGTGTTCATCTGGAGGAAACAGAGTGGGTACGTCCAGACCAAAATGAACTTTTATTTCAGCAACCCCAGAATATGTCCCTTTGTGCAGCAACTTCTGTCAAAAATCAGAGCAGGTGGGTAAGTGAGGCTTCATTCCCATCAGTCTCTGCTGCCATATCCCAGCATGCAGCAGGAAGCCAGCCAGGCTAGAGTCAAAGGTCGGGGGCTAAACACTGCTCAGGGTCAGGGATCAAATCATGCCAGCAGGGGAGAACACGAGTTACAGTTTCACTACCAGGACCTCGCCCCTTCACTGTAGGGGGATTTGTAAGAGCCAAACAGCATGCCCTGTTCCAGGATCCCAGGAAAAACAGGCTGGGGAGGGGCCAGCGGGGTTTGGAATCTCAGAGATCCAGTCAGCAGTGCTTGAGATCAAGGTGGGATTTTGCAGTTCAGAGTGGGAGTAGGAGCAGAAGATGGAGAGACGGGATCCATTGCAAAGTACAGGCCTATCCATTCAACGAATGCCCCATTATCTCAAGCTACTAGCGGACATCATCCCCTCCCAATCTTCCTATATTATTTTTGTACAGCCACTTGACATGCAACCCCTTTCTCTCCCGGAATGTCGCATGGAGAAGTCCCACTGGATGTAGATATAGGTCAGAGACCGGTTTCTCTAAAGCCCTGCCGAGGAACTGATCCAATGCACGATCCTTAAAATCAAGGCCGGAATTTTACCAATCGGGAGTCCTCTGAGGCGGCCGATGACGTCAGGTCGGGTCCCCGACGTCACTATGCCCAACCCCCATCTTACACAGGTCGGTCAGCGGGCAAGATGGAGATGCCGTTCGCCGTCTGACTTACATAAATTAAGGGCCAAATGAAGTGTTGAAAATCCAATTGACAGCCATTTTACGTTGGCCATCACATTTTACATCTGACAAATGGGTCGAGGGGTGTGGGGGGGGTTGGGAACCCGGCAGCTTTAAAAGAGCGGTAACTAGTGTGTCTGTGAAGGAGTTAGAGGTACTGGATTTTTCACTTATTTCTGTTTGATATCTGATTTGATTGCAAGGTTGGGGCTGATATTGCTGGCTCTCCAGGGTTCACCTGAACGAGTTAAACTTCTGTCGGGTCACAGCATCAGTGAGTTATCTGTGTAGGGGAAGGGGGTTGTGAGTGCCTGTCCTTGCAGCAGGCATCAAATATCTGTCCTTATTACATCCTTGGGACACTGCAGCCATGGGCATTATCCACTCTGGGAGGCAGCTCCTCTAGTGAGGAAGAGAATGGCACAAGGAGGGACAGGACAAGTGGCCAGGGAAATCAGCAACCTGCTGGCCAAGCCTGGTAATGGGGGAGGGGCAGAAGGTCACAGAGTGCGCCAGGAGCAAACACTGTGAGGACACGAGTCTACCCAGTAGGCAGGGTCTACCGCCCGCAGTTGAGCTTTCCACAGATGTCGGAGCGCCAGTGCTGCAGAAGACTGCGCCCGTCCAGTGAGACTGTCACGTCTCTCTGTGAGATGCTGGCAGCAGAGGTCGCATCCAAATGCGTGTGTGGCCATCCAATACTGGTCGCATGAAAGGTCACAGTCCTCTGAACTTCTATGCATCAGAGTCCTTCCAGGCTTCCACAGGAAACGTGCAGAATCTCACAGTCATCAGCACAACACTGCATTAAGGTGGTAACTGATGCCATATTCAGGCGTGCCAACCAGTTCATCAAGTTCCAGACAGACTCTGCCAGTCAGGCCGAGACAGCCAGAGGCTTCAGCGCCATCGCCTGGGTTCCCCTTGGTCCAAGGTGTGATTGACTGTACACGTGGCCATTAGAACACCTGCAGGTCTGTCAGGGGTCTTCATCAATCGAAAGGGGGTTCACTCAATGAATGTGCAACTTGGCTGTGACCACCATAAGCGTATATTGCAGGTGTGTGCTAGTTATCCAGGAAGCAGTCATGACGCAGTCATTTCCGGAAGTCTGAGGTGCCAGCATAATTCAGCCTCCCCGAGTGCCTGCAAGGATGGATACTTGGCAACAGGGATTACCCATGGTTAATGACACCTGTGAGGAACCCACAGAATGAAGCAAAGGATCGTGACAATGCGAACCATGTGACCACCAGGGTGGTCTGACACTCCGATGCCTCTGACACTCAGAGGACTGTGGGAGGCCAGACCAGTGCTGAGCCCCACGCTGATGAGCCTCTGAAGACCTCCATTTGGCGTGAGATGCCTGGAGATCTGGCGGAGTTACCAGAGACGATGTGTGCTCTGGCTCAGACTTTGGAGATCTCCCTCCAGGCCATGAGTACCGCACAGTCCTCGTCATCTGCTCAACTGGCTTCCTCCATTAACAGATTGGCGGCTGCAGTGGAGGGCCCGATCCAGCAGGCCCTGCAAAACTTCAAAGAGAAGGTGAGCCCTATGCAGGTATATTCCTTGTGTTCAGCTCTAGCTCCTCCCACGGTCTCCATAGACCCGCTGGGACAGGTAAAATTCCAGTCCAAGTCTCTTTCAGCTGCTGATCTACCCCAGTTTAGGGGCTCGCCTGGAACAACAACATAGAGTGGATCCCGGGGTTAATGCACCTGACCAGGGGTGGTGTGTCCTGCCTGTCCCGGGAGGGGATGTACCTGACCCGGGATAGCAAGCCCCACCTGGCCTGGGCTAGGGTACATCAGACCCGGATAGCAAACCCCGCCTGTCTTGGTTTTAAACCTGTGTCTGTGATGCTGGCTCCCATTCCCAAATTAAAGAGGGTTCCCTGTTCATTCCCAGGCACACACTGAATTTACATCGGGACAAGTGGAAACACTCTCCCTTGACAAAGGGAGATAAGAGCTCCCCAATGACAGCAGTCTTAAACATATAGACAAAGAATATCTAGAGTTAAGAAATTCCAAAGATACAACCGATATGTAACAACAGAATCTGAAACAGCTTTTTAATAATGGCAAAAGTTAGGTTACTGGCATATTGCACCAAATTAAAAGGCGCATATCAGGAATTCTCAATTTTTTCATTTTCAACATGAGTAACTTTCCCTGCATTTAGTTTTATCATACGGAATATTTTCACATATTTTTCTCTTCAAAGCACTTAGTCTCCCTCTCCTACTGCCTTTCAAATAAATTCGCTTCCTTAAACTGCAGGTCCTTCTCTTTCACTGGGCTTTCTCCAGAGCTACAGGAAAAGTTGTTTGATAATAATCACCTGACACATTTTTAATTTCTCTGTAACTGTTTTAGCTTTTATGTTATATTCCCAATATTCCCTTGCACCCATATTGTCACTCACCCATTAGTCATCATCAATTGTTTCATCACAGAATCACACAGTCACCCAGCACTATCGTACACAAGAAAATATATACCATTGAAACCACTTGCGAAGCAACCAAGACAGAGGAGATGTGAAGAATAAAATGGACTGGTCATAACAATTCTTTTCTCCCACTTGTTTGTAAAAGCACAGGATAATCAAGGCAGTTTCACCAATTGGAGCAAGCGCCTATGAAAGCTCAAAGGACTAGAAATTACGTTGCATGAGTATTAGCATGAGGTCTTAAAATTTATGAAAATGCTCAAACTGCAAAATACAAAGGCGTAGTGCAGGTTCAATGAGGAAAAAGACAGTTGAGAGAATGAAAAGGAACACCATCAGACCCACAGCTTTTTTAAAAATTCATTCATGGGATGTGGGCTTCGCAGGTTAGGAAAGCATATATTGCCCATCCTTAATTGGCCTCGAGAAGGTGGTGATGAGTCGCCTTCTTGAACCGCTGCAGTCCATGTGGGTTAGGTACACCCACAGTGCTGTTAGGAAGGGAATTCCAGGATTTTGACCCAGCGACAGTGAAGGAACGGCGATATAGTTCCAAGTCAGGATGGTGTGTGGCTTGGAGGAGAACTTGCAGATGGTGGTGTTCCCATGCAACTGCTGCCCTTGTCCTTCTAGGTGGTAGAGGTCATGGGTTTGGAAGGTGCTGTCTAAGCAGCCTTAGTGCATTGCTGCAGTGCATCTTGTAGATGGTACACATAGCTGCCACTGTACGTCGGTGGTGGAGGGAGTGAATATTTGTAGATGGGGTGCCAATCAAGCAGGCTGCTTTGTTCTGGATGGTGTTGAGCTTCTTGAATGTTGTTGGAGCTGCACTCATCCAGGCAAGTGGAGAGTATTCCATCACACTCCTGACTTGTGCCTTGTGGACGGGCTTTGGGGAGTCAGGAGGTGAGTTACACTTTGCAGGATTCCTAGCCTCTGACCTGCTGTTGTAGCCACAGCATTTATATGGCTACTCCAGTTCAGTTTCGGGTCAATGGTAATAACCAGAATGTTGATAGTGGGGGATTCAGCAATCATAATGCCATTGAATGTCATGGGGAGATGGTTAGATTGCTGAACATTGTGCAATCATCAGCGAACATCCCCACTTCTGACCTTATGATTGAAGGAAGGTCATTGATGAAGCAGCTGAAGATGGTTGGGCCTAGGACACTACCCTGAGGAACTCCTGCAGTGATGTCCTGAAACTGAGATAATTGACCTCCAACAACCACAACCAGCTTCCTTTGCACTAGGTATGACTCCAACCAGCGGAAAGTTTTGCCTGATTCTCATTGACTCCAGTTTTGCTTGGGTTCCTCGATGCCATACTCGTTCAAATGCTGCCTTGATGTCAAGGGCCGTCACTCTCACTTCACCTCTGGAGTTCAGTTCTTTTGTCCATGTTTGAACCAAGGCTGTAATGAGGTCAGGAGCTGAGTGGGCCTGGCGGAACCCAAACAGAGCGTCACTGAGCAGGTTATTGCGAAGTTAGTGCCACTTGATAGCACTGTCAACAACACCTTCCATCACTTTATTTATGATCGCGAGTAGACTGATGGGGCAGTAATTGGCTGGGTTAGATTTATCCTGTTTTTTGTGTACAGGACATACCTGGGCAATTTTCCACATTGTTGGGTAGATGCAGGTGTTGTAGCTGTACTGGAACAGCTTGCCTAGGGGTGCGGCAAGTTCTGGAGCACAGGTCTTCAGTACTATAGTCGGAATGTTGTCAGGGCCCACAGCCTTTGCAGTATTCAGTTCCTTCAGTTGTTTCTTGATATCACTTGGAGCGAATCGAATTGGCTGAAGACTGGCAACTGTGAAGTTGGGGACTTCAGGAGGAGGCCGAGATGGATCATTCACTTGGCACTGCTAGCTGAAGATTGTTGCAAATGCTTCAGCCTTATCTTTTGCACTGATGTGTTGGGCTCCCCATCATTGAAGATGGGGCTATTTGTAGAGCCACCCCCTCCTGTTAGTTGTTTAATTGTCCACCACCATTCACGAATTGATGTGGTAAGACTGCAGAACTTAGATCTGATCCGTTGGTTGTGGGATTGCTTAGCTCTGTCTATCGCATGCTGCTTACGCTGTTTGGCACACAAGTAATCCTAGGTTGTAGCTTCACCGGGTTGACACCTCATTTTGAGGTATGCCTGGTGCTGCTCCTGGTATGCCCTCCTGCACTCTTCATTGAACCAGGGTTGATTCCCCCAGCTTGATGGCAATGGTAGAGGAAGATGAAGGAAATGTGCCTCTGTGTCAGTAGAAGGAGGTTCAATACAGACATGAGATGGAAGGAAAGGAGAAGCAGCGTCAAAGTACACTTGAATTGGAAAAGAAAGGACTATTAATGGTTCTGTTAAGTGAATATGCAGTTGATTTAGCCCCTAACTTTGTGTGGACTAATTTATTAAGCATAATCTCACACCAAATTTTAAAACAGGCAGAGAACATTGATGGATTCTTAGGATTTTAAAACTGTTCGCAAACCACCATAAACAGGACATTAGACAAAAAGAATGGTTATGTCAGTTGGTGGGAAAGCACTTACTGAACTTTCATACATGCATCCAATATGCAGTGTGGAGCAAGAAACTGTAATGTGCAAGTGTCACAGCTTACTGAAGCATACAGGCTGAAATTTAGCAAGTTGCAAATATACTCAGAACAGGTCTTACCAAGAGCTGGCAAAAGAGCTGTAGGATATTTGGAAAGTGTGGTGAGAAGAGGAAAATGAGACATGCTATATGTCAATTAAAATTGAGATACTTTTTTGTGGAAGTGGTTCTGGAAGATTTAAGGATGTGGCTGCTTAACCAGGTGTACTCTGAGTCAGCTGGCACCACAGGGATTACTTTGAGGCCTCACTAGTAAAGGAGAGCTGTTGACCCGGTGCAGTGGGCAAATCACAAAACCAAATCATCAATGTCATATAGCCCAGTACATCGCAGGTTGATTATGCAATGGAAACTGAATGTTTTTAGTGCAATACCGTGGGACACAAAGAACCAATCACTGGTATGAATGAAGGTACTTAGCAGAGCTAAAAATGGAGAGTGACCATGCGATAGGAGACTGCTGGGTATGCAGTTGACCCTAATTGAAAGGAATGCGGCAAACAGAATGTTAAGAACATAAGAAATAGGAGTAGGAGTAGGCCCTTCAGCCCCTCAACCCTGCCCCACCCATTCAATAAGATCATGGCTGATCCGTCCCAAGCCTCAACTCCTCTTTCAGGCCTGCTCCGCATAACCCTCGACTCCCCGAGATTTCAAAAATCTATCTACCTCCTTCTTAAATACATTTAGTGATCTTGCCTCCACAACTTTCTAAGGTAGAGAATTCCAGAGATTCACCACCCTCAGAGAAGAAATTCCTTCGCATCTCAGTTTTAAATGTGTGACCGCTTATTCTGTAACTATGTCCCCTAGTTCGAGATTCCCCCACCAGTGGAAATATATTCTCAACATCTACCCTGTCAAGCCTCCTTAGAATCTTATATGTTTCAATAAGATCACCTCTCATTCTTCTAAACTCCAATGAATGAAGGCCTAACCTGTTTAGCCGTTCTTGATAAGACAACCCCTTCATCCCAGGATTCAGCCTTATGAACCTTTTCTGAACTGCCTCCAATGCTAGCATATCCTTCCTTAAATACTGGGACCAAAACTGTAAGTAGTACTCCAGGTGTGGCCTCACCAACACCCTGTACAATTGTAACAAGACTTCCTGATTTTTAAACTCTAACCCCCTAGCAATAAATGCCAAAATTCCATTTGCCTTCCTAATTACTTGCTGCACCTGCATGCTAACTTTTTGTGTTTCATGTACAGGAACACCCAGATCCCTCTGTACTGCAGTATTTTGTAGTCTTTCTCCATCTAAATAATAACCTGCCTTTTTATTCTTCCTACCAAAGTGGATTACCTCACACTTTCCCACATTGAACTCAATCTGCCAAGTTTTTGCCCACTCACTTAACCTATCTATATCCCTTTGCAGATTCTTTGTGTCCTCATCACAACATGCCTTCCCACCTATTTTTGTATCGTCAGCAAATTCGGATACACTGCACTCTCTCCCTTCCTCCAAGTCATTAATATAGATAGTAAATAGTTGAGGCCCTAGGACTGATCCTTGTGGCAGCCCACTAGCTGCGGCTTCCCAACCTGAAAAAGACCCATTGATCTCGACTCTCTGCCTTCTTTGTCTTAGCCAATCCTCAATCCATGCCAACACATTACCCCCAATACCCTGAGCTCTCATTTTGTGCAATAACCTTTTATGTGGCATCTTATTAAACGCCTTCTAAAAATCCAAAAACATTACATCTTCCGGTTCCCCTTTATCCACTCTGCTTGTTATATCCTCAAAAAACTCTAACAAATTTGTCAAACATGATTTCCCTTTCATAAAACCATGTTGCCTCTGTTTAACTGCATTATGTTTTACTAAATGTCCTGCTATTTCTTCCTTAATAATGGACTCCAGCATTTTCCCAATGACAGATGTGAAGCTAACTGGTCTATAGTTTCCTGATTTCTGTCTCCCTCCTTTCTTGAATAGGGGCGTCACATTAGCGGTTTTCCAATCCGCTGGTATCCAGTGAGTTTTGGTATATTACAACCAATGCCTCCACTATCTCTGCAGCACTTCTTTGAAAACCCTTAGATGCAGGCCATCTGGTCCTGACGACTTGTCTGCCTTTAGTCCCATTAGCTTGTCAAGCACCTTTTCCCTCGTGATACATGATACAGGTGTATTCTGATGCTGTTCAACCACCTGTGGTGTGGATTGATCTGTTTACAAAGAGAGGACTGTCTGCACTGATGGTTCTTGAGGACAACACCTGTAGCCGTGGCATAAAATATATTGTGTGGACAATATTGAAGTAGGAGGTTCAACATTGTTCCATTTGAGAGTATGTTTGGGAATAATGTGAATGATGAGGGAGTTGCCAACTTGCTTAATAAGGATGGTTGGTGCTGGAAAAGGAAGATCATCATATACTAAGCCACCACAGTCAGCTGCAACAGTTATTGATGGCAGTGTGTTAAGGCAGATTTCACCCACCTGACAGTTAGTGCGCCAGTTGCCGCTTCAACTCCAAGCACAGTGGAACTGAAGCAAAGCACCCAGAGATTGGCATTTGGTATTCAGGTGTGAAGAGCAGCCCATGTAATTCGAACAAAGTTAGGTCGAGGGCAGGTTCAGCATGTTCAGACAGCCAAACTGAGAGCTTAGCTCAAATTTTCAGGTTTAGTTCAACTAAGGGACATGATCGATTAATCAAGGATGCCTAACACACTGTGATAACAGTTTTATGCCACACCTAGTCTACTTTGTGTGTCTTGTCTACTCAGCTGCCGTTCTAAGTCTCGATACAGGTGGTCACAGAGCACAACAGTTGGGAGAACATCGAGCCGGGTATGACCGCTTTACTAGATAGTGGTTATAGCTGGTGGTGAAATCCATGTGTATTATCCAACTACTGCCACTGGACAGGTCTGGCTGAAGGAGAAACACAGGCAATGCAAAATCAGCCAAGCAGTATCCACAGCCTCTGTCATGCAGTGCAGAAGACCATTACAAAAGCAATGTGCAGGATGGTCAGTCTTTTAGGCAGGATTCCACATATCCTGTGGAATATTGGAAAAGGAATGCATAGTGACTATTTGCTTGAGCAAGGCACCGAAGTACAGTTTTCACCAGTTTTCAGTGATGGAACTAATAAGGAATGTCTCCAGGGATAGTGATCCAATTGTTTCAAAACAAGATGCAGGACCAAACTATAAATTTATAATATTTCTTTGTGGAATTTTATAGATTGTTATGTATTGTAATAAGTTCAAAATGATTTCCCTTATGTTCATAAGGTTGCCTTCTTCAATGTGTCAGGATCAACATCAATGTCTCATGAGCTGATTCCACTTCAGAGGTAGATTAGTCATCCCTACCCATTGGGGTTGCTTAACGATTGGTCACTATATCATCAATAATTTATGCCTCTTTGCAATTGTCACATTAGAGAGTCCTTGGTTGTGTCCTGAAAAGACGCAGAGGGCAACTGCTGTCAGATCTTTTCTTACAGTTTACTCCTCCAAATTCTATTATGAAGATGCTTCTATATATTTTGTTAAATTTTTTTTTTTTAAGTATTTAAACTGTGGAGATGGATTCATTGGAAGGCTGAAGATTTCATAAATGCTGGACTTTGCTTTGCTGGTGACAGTTCACTAAAAGGACACTGAGATGTTGTTTGAAAACAACCTTTGCTGGAAACCATGAGCTTTGGGCTCAGTAAACAACAGAAACCTTGATGACCTGGGGAAGACGTTTACAGAGAAGCACATGTTAAAATTTATGGACTTTCTGTTTGTCGTTTCCCTTCTGAGATATTATTTTGGTTCAGTTGGGGTGTGAACTGTTTTGAAGACAGCGGGAGATCAACTTACCAAGGAAAAACAACCCAGATCACCTCTTTTGCCACCTCTTTGAAGAATCCCTGCAAAGATCAAGTGTGGGAAAGCTAAAATCCCTGGTACTGCATCTCTCCTGAGAAGCTGGAAAAACCTGCCAGATTAATTCTCAACGCTGCCTGAGAAGAAATGCTTTCGGCTTTAAGAAATGATCCGTCTCCGTGTATCTGGACGCCAGAACAAGAGGGACAACTTCTATGTCTTCTCTTTTTTCTTCAAGAATTAGCAAGTATGGACAATATTTTCATTAAAAAAATATTTTAAATCACATAAAGCGTGGGATATAGACAGGATTAAGTTGGCTACCAAATAATAAATTTCACAGACAGAATCTGACCAACTCACAATACAACTTTTTGTTTTGTTTTCTCAGCCTTTTCTTAAAAAAAGTCACAATCTCCATTCAAAAAAAGAATGTCACAAAAACTCAATGTTTAATGCTATGTTTTTCACTCTAGGTCAAAACATAATACCAGTTTGAAAATTTAGATATGCAAAAACTCACAAATCCTGCTGAATTCACTGGCTCAATGTTGATGTTTGAATGACTGTTTCAGATATTTTAAAATGCCAACAATCACATCTAATATTGAAAATATAGCACACATATCAACTCTCAGATAATATGCAACTGGTCAAAAAGATGATCGGTTATACAACGTACCATCGGAAAACAGGGTTAAAGGCATGTTTTTGGAAAGCTAAATTTCCGATTGTAAAATACACACAATTTACTTTCTCTATATGGAATTACTGCATAAACTATTAAATATTTCAAGCCTGCATATATAGAATATAGATTAGGAATCAATAATAGGTTAAAGTGGTTTGAATTCTTACTTTATGTATAAGGGAGCAAAAATGTGAACATAAGATGATTATTTTCTAATGTTACAACTCATCAAATTCTAAAACTGCAATAAAATGGCATCTCCCTTTTAATGACATTTCAGTACAATTACGGGTCAAATGTCCATATTATAGCTATTTCTTTTTCTCTTGCCATGAGACAATTTTTAATCACTTCCCAAAAAAGTCACTTACCTACACAATTATCACAAAGGCTACAGTGAGAGGCACGTGGTGGCCGGAAGATTTTACAGGTAAAGCAGTACTTTAACTTGACCGTCTGCCCGTTAATTATCACCTCTTTTGTTCTGGGGGGAGGTCGATAACCACCTCCTGAACCTGAACCATTGGCAATATCTAAAAAAGAGAAAAGGAAAGCAAGTTTGAAAACCTACAGAGTTATACAATTATTTTACTGGAACCACTGGTGTGTGTTTAATTTATTTTTCCATCGAAAGGAAAGGCAAGCAGCTATTGATAACCAATTGTTAAACTACTACAAGTATTTTCAGCCTTAATTTTTACATTGATGGCAGGATGCTGAACTTTTTAATCTAAACTAAAATCAAGAAATGTTATTTAAGCAGAATGTTTTGTCTTACAACAATTTATAGTGTGGCTTTGGCTATCCACTATAAAATGCATTAGCAGTGGCCTTTTCAAACAGGACTGCATTCAACTGTAAGAACATAAGAACTAGGAGTTTAAGTAGACTATATAGTCCCTTGAGTCTGCTCCGCCGTTGAAAAAGATAATGGCTGAGCTGAATTTGGCCTCAACTTCACTTTCTTGCCTGTTCCATAACCCTCGACTCCCCTATAGTTCAAGAATTTGAATATATTCAAGGCTGAGATGGACAATGACTCAGCCTCCACAGCTTTCTGGGATAGAGAATTCGAAAGATTTGCAACCCTCTTATTCCTACCAAAGTGGATAATCTCACATTTTCCCACAATATACTCCATCTGCCAAATTTTTGTCCATCCACTTAGCCTATCTACATCCCTTTGCAGACTCTTTGGGCCCTCACAACTTGCTATTCCAATTATCTTTGCATTGTCAGCAAATGTGTCGACAATACACTTTATCCCTTCATCCAAGTCATTGATATAGATTGTAAATATTTAAGGCCCCAGCACTGATCTCTGAGGCACTCCACTAGTTAGTTACCCAACCTGACAATTACCTATTTATCCTGACTCTTTATTTCCTGTTAGTTGGCCAATCCTATATCCTTGCAAATATCTTCTTCTTCGGCCTCCTTGTCTCGAGAGACAATGGATAAGCGCCTGGAGGTGGTCAGTGGTTTGTGAAGCAGCGCCTGGAGTGGCTATAAAGGCCAATTCTAGAGTGACAGACTCTTCCACAGGTGCTGCAGATAAAATTGGTTGTCGGGGCTGTTACACAGTTGGCTCTCCCCTTGCGCTTCTGTCTTTTTTCCTGCCAACTGCTAAGTCTCTTTGACTCGCCACACTTTAGCCCCGCCTTTATGGCTGCCCGCCAACTCTGGCGATCGCTGGCAACTGACTCCCACGACTTGTGATCAATGTCACAGGACTTCATGTCGCGTTTACAGACGTCTTTAAAGCGGAGACATGGACGGCAGGTGGGTTGGATACCAGTGACGAGCTCACTGTACAATGTGCCCTTGGGGATCCTGCCATCTTCCATGCAGCTCACATGGCCAAGCCATCTCAAGCAAATATATTACCCCCAATACCATGAGCTCTTGTGCCGTAACCTGTAATATGACACCTTATCTAATGCCTTTTGGAAATCCAAATATACTACATCTACTGGTTCCCCTGTTCTTGTTACATTATCAAAGAACTCTAATAAATTTGTCGAACACGATTTCCCTTTCATAAAACCATGTTGAACCTGCTTGATTGTATTATGATTTTCCAAATGTCCTGCTACTACTTCCTTAATTATGGATTCCAGCATTTTCCCAATGATAGATGTTAGGTTAACTGGCCCACTTTCCTGCTTTCTGTCTCCTTCTATTCTTGAATAAGGGCCTTACATTCGCAGTTTTCCATTCTGATGGGACCTTTCCAGAATCTAGGGAATTTTGGAAGATTACAACCAATGCATCCATTATCTCTGCAGCCACTTCTTTTAAGATCCTCGCATGCAGGCCATCAGATCCAGGGGACATGTCAGCCTTTATTTATTTATTTTTATTTATTTAGAGATACAGCACTGAAACAGGCCCTTCGGCCCACCGAGTCTGTGCCGACCATCAACCACCCATTTATACTAATCCTACATTAATCCCATTACCCTCTCACATCCTCACCTTCCCTCAATTTTCCTACCACCTACCTATACTAGGGGCAATTTATAATGGCCAATTTACCTATCAACCTGCAAGTCTTTGGCTGCAGGATGAAATCGGAGCACCCGGCGAAAACCCACGCAGACACAGATAGAACTTGCAAACTCCGCACAGGCAGTAGCCAGAATCGAACCTGGGTCGCTGGAGCTGTGAGGCTGCGGTGCTAACCACTGCGCCACTGTGCCCATTACTTTGCCTAGTACTTTTTCTCTAATGGTGATTGTCTAAAGTTCCTCCCTCCCTTTCTCCCCCTATTTTCTACTATTATTGGGATTCTTTTAGTGTACTCTACAGTGAAGATAGATACAAAGGCCGGGATTTTGTCAGCGCTCTGGAGATGGGCTGGGAAACAGGAGGGGTGGGAAAATGACATGGAATGCTATCGGGAGGGCTCCCCTACGCAGTCCCACCACCGGGCCATTTTCCCAGTGGTGGGAACGGCAGCTGCTCAGCCACCCATCTACCAGAGGGGCCAGCCAATTTAACTAACTAAAAGGCCAACTGACAATTACTTTCCAGGCTGCCGGCATTTTGCCGACACGGAGCGGTTCCCCACCCCAACAGTTACCCCACTGATTGCTGGGGCCTGCCTGCCTGGTCTCAGCACAGAAATAAATTTTTCAACATCCCTTTGAGGGCAGCTCAAAATGCAGGAGTTCTTCTAGCAGCCTCAGCAGCGGCCACCTCTCGGCGGCACTGCCAAGGCTACAGAGCTGCCTGTCCTCTGATTGGACCAGCCACATGGAGAAGCAGCTCACCACCCTTAGTTGGATGGCAGGCCTGGCGACGGCCTCTTAACTGGTCTCTGCTGGGAAGATTGCCGCTGCGTTCCTGCTGCCTGCCCGCACGGCCACAGCATCCATGTCTGGTCCTGACTTTGGGACTTACGTCGTGCTGGGAAAATCCCAGCCAAAATATTTGTTCAAAGTCTCTACCATTTCCTTGTTTCCCATTAGTTCCCCAGTCTCACCTTCTAAGGGACCAACATCTACTGTAGCATTTTCTTCCTTTTTATATACTTGTAGAGCTTACTGTATGTTTTTATATTTCTTGCTAGTTTACTCTCAAACTATTTTCTCCCTCTTTTTTAAGTCATCCTTTGCTAGTTTTTAAAATTTTCCCAATCTTCTGGCCGACTCCTAATCTTCACAACATTGTATGCCTTTTCTTTCCATTTGATGCCATCCTAACTTCCTTAGCCAATTGACAAGCTGAACCAGTTTTCAGTCAAATCACTAAATGGAGTGATTTGCATGGCAAGTCATATGCTATAGAAGCTAAACTGCTAGGAAATTATGTAATAAGATTGACAGAAGATGTGATCTTGTAGTAGCCCAGTCAGTCTAGCTTTCTTGGCTACAGAAAGCTGTGTTAAGTAGCGTTGCCTAACTCTGGTTGGAGGCATTCCTGGAGGTTGATCATGTGATCACATTACATCCCATCACGCGATGCCTGTCACGTCTGATGACATGATTTCTATAACCGTTATTGTGTTTACTTTATAAAGGCTGGGTCCTCTCTAGTTGGGTATTTTTGCTTATGGTTTTATTTTATTTTATTTATTTTTATTTATTTAGAGATACAGCACTGAAAGTGCCAGCAGCTGTTGTACGAGAAGTTCCAAGAACCAAGAACACACCAGTCAGCAGGGATAGAGGGGAAACCGAGGGCAGGGAATTGGGGAAACCAAGGATGGGGAAGCGGTTTGCAGAGGGAAGAGCAGAAGCAGAAGAGAAACTTTGATTCCACCAGTAACTAAAGATAACTCACTGAAATTGCACTGGTAACTCTTTCTTTCTTTTGGGCCTCCTTATCTCGAGAGACAATGGATACGCGCCTGGAGGTGGTCAGTGGTTTGTGAAGCAGCGCCTGGAGTGGCTATAAAGGCCAATTCTGGAGTAACAGGCTCTTCCACAGGTGCTGCAGAGAAATTTGTTTGTTGGGGCTGTTGCACAGTTGGCTCTCCCCTTGCGCCTCTGTCTTTTTTCCTGCCAACTACTAAGTCTCTTCGACTCGCCACAATTTAGCCCTGTCTTTATGGCTGCCCGCCAGCTCTGGCGAATGCTGGCAACTGACTCCCACGACTTGTGATCAATGTCACACGATTTCATGTCGCGTTTGCAGACGTCTTTATAACGGAGACATGGACGGCCGGTGGGTCTGATACCAGTGGCGAGCTCGCTGTACAATGTGTCTTTGGGGATCCTGCCATCTTCCATGCGGCTCACATGGCCAAGCCATCTCAAGCGCCGCTGACTCAGTAGTGTGTATAAGCTGGGGATGTTGGCCGCTTCAAGGACTTCTGTGTTGGAGATATAGTCCTGCCACCTGATGCCAAGTATTCTCCGAAGGCAGCGAAGATGGAATGAATTGAGACGTCGCTCTTGACTGGCATACGTTGTCCAGGCCTCGCTGCCGTAGAGCAAGGTACTGAGGACACAGGCCTGATACACTCGGACTTTTGTGTTCCGTGTCAGTGCGCCATTTTCCCCCAATATCCTGTCTATATCACAGATTAATACAGCATAGAAGGAGGCCATTCAGCTTATTGAGTCTGTGCTTGCTCTTTCCAATTAGCCCCATTCCCCTGTCCTTTCCCCGTATCCCTACAATTTGTTTTCCTTGAAGTATTTATACAATTTATTTTCTGAAGGCTACGGTTGAATCTGTATCCACCACCATGTCAGGCAGTGCATTCCAAATCCTAACCATGAGTGTAAAAAAGCTTTTCCTCATGTTGCCTCTGGTTCTTCAGTGAATCACCTGAAATCTGTGTTCGCTGATTATCGACCCTTCAGCTATTGGAAACAGTTTCTCTTTATTGACTACATCGAAACATTTCATGATTTTAAACATCTCTATCAAATCTCCTCTTCGCCTTCAGTGTTCTAAGGAAAACATTTTTTTATTCGTTCAGAGCAGAGGGCCATGACTGGCAGGTATGTAGTCGGGAAAAAGCTAGGGAATCTGTTATCAGCAGGGGGTCTTGGAAATCAGGTGGAAAGACAGAGGGAGACTGGGGAATGGGGAAGAGGGGGAGACTCAGGAAGCAAGGAGAAGGGGAAACTGGGAAAAGGGGGAGAATGGAAGACTGTGGAATGGGAGGGAGAGGGGGAGCCTCGGGATGTGAGAGGGGAGCCTGGGGAAAGGGGAAGCCCGGGGAGTGGGTGAGTGGGGGAGAGAGGGAGCCCGGGGAGTAGGAGAACAGAGGTAGACTTGGGGGAGAGAGGAGAGACTGGACAATCGGAAAAATTAGGAGACTGGACAATAGGGGGGAAGCAGAGAGACCCGGGAAAGGGGACGAGGGGCAGACTGGGGAACGGGGACCAGGGGCAGATTGGGCAACGGGGGAGAGGGGGACTCTGGGCAATGGGGAAACTGGGCAAAGGTGGAAGAGGGGGAGACTGGAGAATGGGGGAAAACGGACAGACCAGGCAATGGGGAGAAAAGAGCAGAATTGGGGAGAGGGGGAGACTGGGGAACAAAGGCGATTGAGGATGCAGGATTGGGGAAAGGAGGTCAGGGGAAAGAAAAGGATTGGGGGATTAGGGTTCAAGCTGGGGGAGAATGGCGTGGGAGTATGGCGTGGGAGTGGCTGCGGGAACCAGGCCCGGAGCAGCAACAATGTGGTGTTGTAGCGTGACAGAGAGCAGTAGCCAGTAAAATGGCGAGTGAAACATAGGGCTCTACTGTGTGTAAATAGTGAACAATTGTGCTGGGTGAATGTGGAACTAAGGGACTGGAAATCTAGAATTCTCACTGCAAGAACTAAGGGAGAAGGGAGGAGGAAAGTTCTTGAACTGAAATCTATTAGACTGTGGTATACTTACAGTGCTGACTTCATTTGCACTGGACTGCTGACTTGGGGCTGCATTAGAGTGCAAAAGTGGGAGTTTTGTGACGGAGGGAGTTCGGTGAGGAGGGAGTGAGGAGCTCCTTTCATTTCCTACCTGTCCTCAAAGAGCGTGAGGGGAGCCAAGAGTTTCCAAAGAGCACAGCTGACAGGTGAGTAAGTCCTGGTAGGTATTTTTCAAACTGGATTGAATTGTAAGTCATTGTTTTAGCAAGACTTAGTTGATTTATTTTTTTATTATAATAGTCTTCTAAAGTTTTAAATTTAAAGGGTTTAGTCATGGCAGGAGAGCTTAAAGCCGAGGTTTGATCCTCTTGCTGCATGTGGGAATCCGGGAACATTTCCAGTCCCCAGGACCAGCATGTGTACAGGAAGTGTGTCCAGCTGCAGCTCCTGGAAGCTCGGGTTTCAGAGCTGAAATAGTCAGGGGAACAGATAGGCGCTACTGTGGCCATCAACGTGACTCCAGGATGGTGTGTTGCCTCCCTGGTGCCAGGGTCCGGGATGTCACTGAATGGCTGCAGGACATCCAGAAGGGGGAGGGTGATAAGGCAGAGGTCATGGTACATGTTGGTACCAATGACATAGGTAGAAAGAGGGATGAGGTCTTGCATCAAGAATTCAGGGAGTTAGGCAGTAGACTAAAAAGCAGGATCTCTGGGGTTGTAATCTCTGGATTACTCCCAGTGCCATGTGCTAGCGAGTATAGAAATAGGAGAATAGCACAGATGAATGCGTGGCTTAAGAGTTGGTGCAGGAGGGAGGGTTTTAGATTCCTGGACCACTGGGGCTGTTTCTGGGGTCGGTGGGACCTGTACAAGCGGGACGGTCTACATCTGAACCAGAGGGGGACTAACATCCTTGCTGGCGGGTTTGCTAGTGCTGTTGGGAGGAGTTTAAACTAATTTGGCAGGGGGAGGGGACGCAGAATCCTAGCAGAATAGGGACACAGCTAAACAAAGGAAAGCAAACAAGTCAGAGGGAATACAGCGGAAGTAAGTTTCAAGGGAGTAAGACCAGGATGGATGGCCTCGACTTTAATGCCAGGAGTATTACAGGTAAAACGGATGAGTTAAGGACAAGGATTGACACGTGGAATTGTGATATAGGAGCCATCACGGAGACATGGTTGAGGGAGGGGCAGGATTGGCAGCTCAATATCCCGGGATATAGAATCTTCAGGCGAGACAGAGGAGGGGGTAAAAGAGGAGGGGGCATTGCAATATTAGTTACGGAGTCAGTTACTGCAATAAGGAGAGATGCTATCTTGGAGGGGGCATCAAATGAAGCTTTATGGGTAGAGTTTAGGAATAAAAAAGGGACAACCACATTGCCGGGTGTTTATTATAGACCCCCAGATAGTCAGCGGGAAATTGAGGAGCAAATATGTGTGCAATTTGCAGAGGTGTGTAAAAATAATAATAGGTTAATTATATTAGGTGATTTCAACTTTCCCAACATTAATTGGGATAGTCATCATGTTAAGGGCTTAGATGGAGTGGAGTTCTTAAAATGTATACAGGAGAACATTTTAGCTCAATATGTAGAGGATCCAACAAGGGAAGGTGCAGTGCTGGACCTAATTCTGGGGAATGAAGCCGGACAGGTGGTTGATGTGTTGGTTGGGGTGCATTTTGGTGATAGCGACCACAACATGGTACAATTTAAGCTTGCTATGGAGAAAGAAATAGACAAGTTGCAAAAAAAGGTTTTGGATTGGGGGAGAGCGAATTTTAGTAAAATAAGGCAGGATCTGGCCACGGTAGACTGGGAGGAGTTACTTGTCGGGAAATCTACAGAAGAGCAGTGGGGGGCATTCAAAAAGGAAACAGGGAGGGTACAGGCCCAACATGTTCCCTCCAGGGTAATAGGTAGGAGCAACAAGCCCAGAGAACCATGGATGACCAGAAACATTCAGGGTACGATGAGAAGGAAAAGAGAGGCTTTTAGCAAAATACAAGGAGAGCAAATCAACCGAAGCATTAGTGGAGTACAGAAAGTGTAGGATGGAGCTTAAGAAAGCAATTAGGAGAACAAAGAGGGGATATTAGAAAGCTCTGGCTGGTAGAAGTAGGGAAAATCCCAAGATATTCTATAAGTATATCAATGGGAAAAGGATAACCAGGGAAAGAGTAGGACCCATTAGGGACCAAGGGGGAAATCTGTGGGTGGAGCCAGAGGACATTGGTAGGGTGTTGAACGAAGACTTCACATCTATCTTCACCCCAGAGAATGAGGATGTAGATATGGAACTCAGAGAGAGAGACTGTGAGGTTCTTGTTCAAATTGTCATAGGGAGTGACAAGGTATTGGAGGTTTTGGCAGGCTTAAAGGTGGACAAATCTCCAGGTCCGGACGATTTGTGTCCCAGGATGCTGTGGGAGGCGAGGGTGGAGATTGCAGGGGCTCTGACCCTAATTTTTAATTCCTCTCTGGCCACGGGGGAGGTGCCAGAGGACTGGAGAACAGCTAATGTGGTCCCACTATTTAAGAAAGGTTGTAGAGATAAGCCAGGGAACTACAGACCAGTGAGTCTCACGTCAGTGGTAGGGAAACTATTGGAGAAAATTCTGAAGGAGAGAATCTATCTCCACTTGGACGGGCAAAATTTGATTAGGAATAGTCAGCATGGCTTTGTCAGAGGGAGGTCATGCCGAACAAATTTGATTGAATTTTTTGAGCATGTGACTAGGTGTGTAGATAAGGGTAGTGCAGTTGACTTATCAAGGAAGCAAATGCACATGGGATACAGGGTAACTTGATAAGGTGGATTCAAAATTGGCTTAGCTGTAGGAGACAGAGAGTGATGACAGGCGGCTGTTTTAGTAACTGGAAGCCAGTGTCCAGTGGCGTACCACAGGGATCTGTGCTGGGTCCCCTATTGTTTGTCATTTATATAAACGACATAGATGACAATGTGGGGGGTAGGATCAGTAAGTTCGTGGATGACACAAAGATTGGCCGAGTGGTTAACAGTGAGCTTGAGTGTCTTGGGTTACAGGAAGATATAGACGGGATGGTCAAATGGGCAAAAAAGTGGCAGATGGAATTTAACCCTGAAAAGTATGAGGTGATACAATTTGCATTTTGGAAGGAGTAATGTGACACGGAAGTATTCAATGAATGGCCTGACACTGGGAAGTTCCGAGGAACAAAGGGACCTTGGCATGTTTGTCCATAGATCTCTGAAGGCAGAAGGGCAGGTTAATAGGGTGGTGAAAAAGGCATATGGGACACTTGCCTTTATCAATCGAGGCATAGATTACAAAAGCAGGAAGGTCATGTTGGAGTTGTATAGAACTTTGGTAAGGCCACAGCTGGAGTACTGTGTGCAATTCTGGTCGCCACATTATAGGAAGGATGTGATTGCACTGGAGGGGGCGCAGAGGCGATTCACCAGGATGTTGCCTGGGATGGAACATTTAAGCTATGAAGAAAGGTTGGATAGGCTTGGGTTGTTTTCGCTGGAGCAGAGAAGACAGGGGTGACCTGATCAAGGTGTACAAGATTATGAGGGGCATGGACAGGGTGGATAGGGAGCAGCTGTTCCCCTTAGTTGAAGGGTCAGTTACGAGGGGACACAAGTTTAAGGTGAGGGGCAGGAGGTTTAAGGGGGATTTGAGGAAGAACTTTTTTACCCAGAGGGTGGTGACGGTCTGGAATGCACTGCCTGGGAGGGAGGTAGAGGCGGGTTGCCTCACATCCTTTAAAAAGTACCTGGATGAGCACTTGGCACGTCATAACATTCAAGGCTATGGGCCAAGTGCTGGCAAATGGGATTAGGTAGACAGGTCAGGTGTCTTTAATGAATCGGTGCAGACTCGATGAGCCGAAGGGCCTCTTCTGCACTGTTTTATTCTGTGATTCTGTTATACTTTACCATATGTGGCTATTGAGGTAGTGACTAAAAAGGGAAGGAGATAAATAGTTAAAAAGCAAAAAAGTTTAAAATATCTGCAGGGGAAATGGGGTTTTAGGAGACAGAGTCAGCACAGTGGCTGAATGACTTCCTCTCGTACTGAATTTCTATAATTCTATGAAAACGCTCCTTTATTGAGACTGAGTCCAGCGAATGGTTTAGAAATGTTGGTACTGAGCTCAGTTTAGGTTGATCTGCCCTCCGAGAAGCTCCCTCCAACGCTGACCATACTGCCCTTTGTGCAATTTCTGGGTTTGGTTCAGGTGGGTTTGTGCTGACCGGCTTTGACCTGCGAAGTCTAAGTACAGATCAGCTGTGACTGAGGTTTGCCATTCAGAGCTGTCACCTTCACAAAGAAACTGAGTTCAAACCAGAATTCAAGGAAATAGAGAGAGAGATTGGCCTGTTAAATGAGTCATCAACTAGGGTGCCTGACTGCACCTTGTGCAGTGCAGGGGATTTCTGGCTATGGTTTCAGCAGGTTATAAAATTACTACCAGTTACAGTAAATAGTTCAGAAACAATAAAGGTGCTACTGTGCCATTGGTTTATTTAATGGGCCATCAACTCGTGGGAAGGAGGTAGGGGAGCAAATCTGCTGGGAAATTGGAGATATCTAAGAATTATAGAGTAGTGATAATAACTAACTCAACATTGAATGGGGCAGCGTTTCTGTTAAGGGAAAAGAGGAATTTCTGAAGTGTGTTCAGGAGAATCTTCTTGTTCAACACGTTTTCTATCTAATGAGGAAGGAAGCATTGCTGGATCAAGGCCTAGGAAATAAACTGGGTCCAGTAGAGAATGTCACAGTGGGGGTGAATCTCGGAAATAGTGATCATAGTATCATAAGGTTTAGATTAGTTACAGAGAAGAGCAATCTAAAATACTAACACTTAACTGGAGGAGGGCTAATTTCAGCAAATTGAGGAGGCATCTGGCCCCTGCAAATTGGAGTCAAAGACTGGCAGGCAGAAATGTAATGGAGCCATGGACAACCTTTAAAGGGGAGATGGTTTGGGCACAGTCTAAGCACATTCCCACAAAGGGAAAAGGAAAGGAAACCAAAGCCAGTATGCTCAGTTGTTTCTTGATAACATGTGGAGTGAATCAATTTCGCTAAAGACTTGGTTTCTGTGATGGTGGAGCCCTCCAGAGAAGGCTGAGATGGACCATCAGCACTTCTGGCTGATGCAAATGCTGGTGGTTGCAAATGCTTCATCTTTGTCTTTTGCAGTGATGTGCTGGGTTCTGTCATCATTGGGGATGGGGATGCTCATGGAGCCTCCTCCTCTGGTTAGTGGTTTAATTGACCACTACCATTCACAACTGGATGTGACAGGACTGTAGAGCTTTGATTTGATTTATTGTCTCCTTGACCCTGTTTATTTCTTTTTTCACTTCTTTCTACTTTTTACATTCAGCCTGATTCTCCCTTGAATTATGAAGCTGACATCTGTCATACGCCACCTTTTTGTGCTTCATCCTAGTCTTAAATCTTTTGACTGAGCATGCTGAATACCACAAAGATTATGAGCCCTGACAACATCCTGGCTATAGTGTTGAAGACTTGCTCCAGCCTCTAGCTGAGCTGTTCGAATGAACTACAACATTAGCGTCTACCTGACAAAGTGAAAAATTGCCCAGGTATGTCCTGTCCACAAAAAGCAGGACAAATCCAATCTAGCCAATTACCGCCCCATTAATCTAATCTCAATCATCAACAAAGTAAAGGTGGGTGTCATTGACAATACTATCGAGTGGCACTGACTCACCAGTAACCTGCTTACTGATGCTCAGTTTGGGTTTCGCCAGGACCACTTGGCTCCAGACCTCATTACAGAATTAGTCCAAACATGGGCAAAAGAACTGAATTCCAGAGGTGAGGTGAGAGTGACTGCCCTTGACAGCAAGACAGCATTTGATCGAGAATGACAGTACAGAGCCAATAGGAATCAGGGAAAAAACTGGCTGAACTCATACCTAACACAAAGGAAGGAGGTTGTGGTTGTTGGAGATGGGGCACTAGTTTGCAAGCAAAGGAGGGCCAAAAGTCTTTTTTCAGGAGGGGATCAATAATGGCAGATTTAAAAGAAAGGACAGTTCCTGAGGAGAGGAAACTGTTAACAATATCAGCTAATATGGAGGGAAGTTGGGTGGTCAGCAGTTTGGTGGGAATAGGGTCTAAGGAGCAGGAGATGGGGCTCATGGACAAGATGAGTTCAGGGAGGGCATGAGGGGCAAAGAGTTTGGAGGGAAGTGGCAGAGTCAGCTGAACAGATGGTCTCAATTTTAGTGACAAAGACGTTCAGGAGCCCCTCGCACTGTTATTGAAGGTGAGAGTGGAGGGAGCAGGGCATAGGGGTTTAAGAAAGCTGTCAGTGGTGGTGAAAAGAAGCTGGGGTTATCTTTGCACTCCAGGATGATCCTGGCGTATTGAGCAGTTCTGGCAGAGGACAGCAGGACCGATGGTGCTTTTTATGTGCAGTCAGAACTGGTGATAAATGGCTAAACCAGGGGTATAGTAGCAGAGTGATGATATTACTGGCCTAGTAATCCAGAGGCCTCGACTAATTATCTGGAGAATACGGACTGGATTTTCCCAGCCCTGATGAGATGGGATTGGAGGTGGACAGCCAATTAGAGCGGTTAAGGCTACAATTAGGGGCGTGTTTGCGGTGTTGCTCAAATTTCCCCACCAGTGGAGCAGCACCCTGCCATGAGCGGAGGCCGTCAGCTCACTGGAGACAGCCTATGTGTGGGGGTGGCCATTGGAGCTGGAGGCTCTGTGCCCCAATGACGGGGCCCCGTGGATGAAAGGCTGTAATCACGTCCACATCCAATCCTATGGAGCAGTTTCCCCTCCATTCCGATAGCCCTACTGATTTTGAGAGTTTTCAGGGTAATCCTTCTATGTTGGCCAGCGAGGGCGCTTCCACGTTGAAGTGCCCTCGTGGTCCCCAACCTACTCAGCAGCACCAACATCTCCCAGTGAGCCTGCAGAGCTCCAGAGCTGTCAGCCCTTTGCTTGTTCTTATGTCCTTATGTTGTTATGTTCTAGCCCGCCTGCCGTCCTTTAAAGGATGGTGAAAGCGGAGGCAGCCAATTAGGAGGCTGCCTCCAGGAAGACTGCACCGCCCGTCTCACTGCCGGCAATTGTGGGCTCAACATCAGAGTCCCAAAACCCATGGGAAAATCCAGTCCTACAAGCTCAAATTCCACCATGACAGCTGGAGAATTCAAATTCAATTAATTAAATAAATCTGGAATAAATAATAATATATTTAATGGTGGCCAAGAGAATACAGGATTGTCATAAAAACCCATCTGGGTCACTGATGTCCTTTCGGGCAAGAAACGTCTTGCCCTTACCTGATCTGGACCCACAGCAACATGGTTGACTCTTATATAATAAAAGCAAAATACTGCGGATGCTGGAAATCTGAAACAAAAACAAGAAATGCTGGATTCACTCAGCAGGTCTGGCAGCATCTGTGGAAAGAGAAGCAGAGTTAACGTTTCGGGTCAGTGACCCTTCTTCGGAACAAGGGTCACTGACCCGAAACGTTAACTCTGCTTCTCTTTCCACAGATGCTGCCAGACCTGATGGTTGACTCTTAACTGTCCTCTGACATCATCTAGCAAGCTACTCGCTTGTATTCAAGAAGGCAGCTCACCACCACCTTCTCAATTAAGGATTAGCACTAAATGCTGGTCTTACCAACATTGCCCACATTCCTTGAACGAATAAAAAAAATTGTCCACCATAAATGTTCCGGTTTGCATAACTCAGACTTAAGGTAGCAGAGATCGGCGCTGTATTAGGTTGGGGGGAATGAGAGAGAGCAGGAGTTTCACAGGGGACAAGGGAAAAGGTGGAGGTAAGGGTATGACTGCGCAGATTGGTAACTGTTGAAATGTTGTGGCGAATGGAAGGCCAAAGGCTAAGCAGTTGGAAATTTAAAAGTGCCCTTGTAATTGACTTGGGGAAACATTTTTTTTCCAGGAGTGGACACAGAGTGAGCTTTTAAGAAAAAGGGTGATGTGAATGGAGAGGGATACAAGAAAGTGATCAGAGCTGGCCTAATCTGTGATTGACATGATGGGAGTAAAAAGACCACTTGAGATGGCATGGTCAAGGGAGTAACCGTGAATATGGGTAAGAGAGCTTATGTAGAGGGAAACATTAAGGGAGGAAAGAAGGATAGAGAACTCAGAGCAGAGAGGGAAAGATGAGTTGGGATGGATGTTCAAATCTTCGAGGATGAGAAGTCACTTGGTACAGAAGTTGAGGCAGGAAAGCAATGAAGATAGCTTGGTGATAAACTTGCTGTGGTACTTGGTTGGGTTGTATAGAACAAGGATTTTAATGGTGGAACAAGGTGAGACGCTCAAAGGAGGAGAAAAAGCCAGAGGAGCAGAGGGACAGACCAAGATGAGATGTAGTGATCGCCCTACACCACTATTGCTGTACTTTGAGCAGGGCAAGTGATGGAAGGTATACCTGTGGGGAGGCTTCATTAAGAAGAAAGGTGTCATCATCCATCAGCCAAATTTCAGTCAAAGCTGTGATGTTGATGCACTCATCCACAATAAGCTCACAGATGGCAAGGGCTTTGTTCTCAAACAGATATTCTGGAGGGAGATACGGAGGGGACAGTGATACTTGATTCACTGGTAGAGTCTACAGTGTTAATGTGGGAAAGGGGAGAATGGGATGAGAGGATGATTGGCAAGATTAGCCCTCAGCCAAGGTAAGATTGCTAACAGAGTAGGTTGGGGCAGTGGGGTAGCTACTCGTAAGGGAGCAGTATCAAGTGCCTCAAAAGGTCCTTTGGAGGATGCCAGAAAACACACAAAAGGAAGCTAAAAAAAATTTAGATACATTACAAAAATGTTCCACATACAACTAATTTAAAACAATTCATTGGTGATGCACAGTTCTGCAACAATTACAAAGGGCCCTAAATGGAAAATAAAGACAATCCAAAGAAGAAAACTGCAACTAATTATTTTGCAAGCATACTGTCAAGAGAAAATTCTGAGAGCTAACTACAAATCTAAGACAATCATAAACAAGGATTTCTTAAATTGTTACTATCAATCTTAAGTGAAGTGAGCTGCAGTGTTAACATGAACCTGACTGCATGTCACAGCATGGCATAAAAGTAGTTACCATTTGTGACTAAAGGCAGTCTCACTCGAGAGGAGAATGATGATGTCTGTGGAAAATGAATAATGGACACACTGGTGAAATGGGCAGACTCTTGACTGATGAAATTTAATGGACAGAAATGTGAAATGATGCATGTTGGAAGGAAGATGGAAGACAGGCAATAAACATTAAATGGTGCAATTTATAAAGGGTGCAGTAACAGAGAGACCTGGGGGTTCAGAAACAGGATGCGAAAGTAGTCAAAAAGGTTGTTAAAAAGTTAACGGGATTCTGGGCTTTATAAATAGAGGCATAGAGTACAAAAGCAAGGAAGTTATGCTAAACCTTTATAAATCATGGGTTATCCCTAGGCCCCAGCCTAATTCTGGGCACCACACTTTAAGATGGATGTCAAGGCCTTGGAGAGAGTGCAGAAGAGATTTACTCGAATGGTACCAGGGATGAGGGGCTTCAGAGTTGTGTAAAGACGAGAGAAGCTGGGCTTGTTCTCCTTGTATAATTAAGGTTAACGGGAGATTTATTTATTTATTTTTATTTAGAGATACAGCACTGAAACAGGCCCTTCAGCCCACCGAGTCTGTGCTGACCAACAACCACCCATTTATACAAATTCTACATTAATCCCATATTCCCTACCACATCCCCACCATTCTCCTACCACCTACCTACACTAGGGGCAATTTACAATGGCCAATTTACCTATCAACCTGCAAGTCTTTGGCTGTGGGAGGAAACCGGAGCACCCAGCAGAAACCCACGCGGTCACAGGCAGTACCCAGAACTGAACCCGGGTCGCTGGAGCTGTGAGGCTGCGGTGCTAACCACTGCGCCACTGTGCTGCCCGATTTAATAGAGGTGTTCAAAATCATGATGAGTTTGATAGAGTAAACAAGAAGCCAGTAACTAGATGATACAGATAATTGGCAAAAGAACCAGAGGGGAGATGAAGAGACATTTTTAAACAGATGTTTTCAAGGCTCTAAGTAGAATTGTTGGGAGGAGGTGCAGAGGTAATACACAGTCTAATATACAAATAATTTTTTCTAATTTGTTCTTGGGATGTGGGTGTCACTGGCAAGGCCAGCATTTCTTGCCCATCCCTAATTGCCCTTGAGCAGGTGGTGGTGAGCCACCTACAACTGAGTGACTTGCTAGGTAGTTAAGAGTCAAAGACATTGCTCTGAATCTGGAGATACATGTAGGCCAGACAGAATAAGGATGGCAGATTTCCTCACCTGAACTAGATGGGTTTTTACAACAATCCAGTAGTTTAATTATTATTAATGAGCTCAGCATTTTATTTCAGATTTATTAATTAATTGAACTTAAATGCCTCCATCTGCTCTGATGGGATTTGAACTCATGTCTCCAGAGCATTAATCCGGGCCTCTGGAATACTAGTCCAGTGACATTACCACACTGCTACCAACTGCCTTGATTCCATTAACAACCTGGGATGGTTCAGTAACGGTCCTAGCTCCAACTATTAGCATTTAGATGGTAAACCCTGATCCATAATCATAGCTCCGATAAAAAAAATCTAAATTCAAGGCCCACATAATGCTGTTGTAACTATATAATTGATTTTTTTTCTTAAACTGCTCTACACTGGGAAAGCATTTACAGGGAACATCAATGCACATGGTTAGGGTTGGTGGACTGCCTTTCACTCAAGCCCATTACTGCACCATAGGTAAAAAGGAGTCTGATAAAGTTCAAAGGCTAAAGAACATCTGAAGATAACAGCATATTTCACCTTCAAAGAAACACACTCAACTGTCCATCCTGGTAAGCAAAAATGTGCTCCCTCTATTGGCTGATCGTGAATCAGTATTTCAGGTAACTGAAGGAGATTATGTGGAAGCAGCAGGCGTTGAAGAATGCAAATATGGATAGGAATACTTGAGAGACTTTAAATAGAAGTTCATGCTACCTTTGATACAACATGAAAAAGGTATATAAAGGTTCCACAGTTTTTGTTCCATTACCATATCCAGAAGACCACTCCACAAAGTAGTTCTTTGGAACAACAGAACTGAAACTTATCTTTTTATCTATGTCCCCTTGTCCAGCAATTGTGGTTTAACTTGAAATTACATTCCAGATTAACCTTTTCCTACTCCAATGATGAAAGAATTTTCCTTTCTATGCCTAAAATCTGTTTCTGGTCAACTTGTTCAGCATGAACGATGGGCCTGAGATTACTACCTTTCATACCTTGCAGGTCAATCTAGCATTCTCACACCTCAAACTTCCTTTTGAAAACAGGTTTCCCATATTTAAACAATACTGTGGTCATTTTCCATACTAAACATAATCAAAGATTGTGTTGACAGTGATAATTTTTCTCATGTACATTTAAAACATTTGGCAGCAATTATCTGGTTTGATAGGACAACAACTAGGTTTATTACAAACCTGAAAGGCCTTTTATGTTGCTTTGGTAATAAATATCACATGCCAAACAAAGCCTAAGCCAGTTGTGATAGCCTAGTGATCATGAAATATTTGAATAGTAATTTTGTGGCATGGAAAATCCACAATGGCCAGAAAAGAATTGGACCATGGCTCCAGGTCATAAGATAAACATTTCTGCAGCTACATAATTTCCTTCAGTATTTCATCTATGTATCATGTTTTTATTGTGAATCTATATATATGTATATAAAATCTAAATATTTTCCTGTATAAATCAAGAAACGGAAAGATTTGGGTGTGGTTATTGACCCAGTGTTGCTACAAGCAGGTGCAAGGCTGTATTTTAAAGGCATTTTGCAGTTCTGATGAAGGGTCATTGACCTGAAACTTTTCTCTCCACAGATGCTGTCAGACCTGCTGAGTACTTCCAGCACTTTTTGTTTTTATTTCAGATTTCCAGCATCTGCAGTATGTTGCTTTTATTATTGTATTTTGAAGGCATCTATCTATTACTTTAATCTCCTATAACTTGTGTGGTAAAGTCATATTTGAAATCCTGTGTGTACTTCTGAATGTTCCTCACTTCAAAAGGATTTTTATGGATGGAAAATGTTTGGAGAAGAATGACAAAGGTAATTCTAGAACTTAAAACTCTAAGTTATGCAGAAAGATTAATAGAAGTAAACTATTTTCACTAGAGAAAAGATAGGCAACAAAATCCAGGGGATTTAAATTGGGCTACATAAGTTTCAAAATGGTGGAGAGGGTTCAGCGCGTGCCGAGTAACTGCTGGCAGCATGCAATGCTGATCTGAAGCCACTCCTGGCATTTTGGAACCCCACACTCCACCCAAGCCCCGTCTTAACAGAACAACAACTTGCATTTATATATCATTAATATAATAAACATCCCAAGGCACTTCACAGGGGCAAATAATCCAAAATATGACACTGAGCCAAATAAGGAGATATTAGGTTAGATGACAAAAAGCTTGGTCAATGAAGTGGATTTTAAAGTGTGCCTTAAGGAGGAAAGTGATGTAGAGAGATGCAGAGGTTTAGGGAGGGAATTCCATAGCTTAGGGGTGGAAGCTGAAGGCACGACCACCAACAGTGGAGCAATTAAAATTGCAAATGCTCAAGAGGCCAGAATTAGAGAAGCGTAGGTACTCGGAGGGTTGTGCAGCTGAAGGAGATTACAGAAATTGGAATGTGTGAGGGCATGAAGGAATCTGAAAACAAGGATGAGAAGTTTAAAATCAACCAGGAACTAGTCTAGGTTAGCAAGCACAGGGGTGATGGGTGAATGGGATTTAATGCGACTTAGGTCATGGGCAGCAGAGTTATGGATGACTTCAGGTTCACGGAGAGTAGAACATGGGAAGCTGGACAGAAGTGCATTGGAATAGTCGCCTAGAGGTAACAAAGGCATGGATGAGGATTTCAACAGCAGATGAGCTGAGGCAGGTTCAGTGAGGCGATGTTACAAAGGTGGAAATAGATGGTCTTAGTGATGGCATGCAAATGTAGTTGGAAGCTCATCTCAGAGTCAAATATGAACCCAAGATTGCCAACAGTCTGGTTTTGCCTCAGACAGTTGCCAGGAAGAGGGATGGAGTTGGTAGCCAGGAAGCGGCGCATGTGATGGGGATCGAAGACAATGGCTCCAATCTTCACAATATTTAATTGGAAGACATTTCTGCTCCTCCATTACTGGATGCTGGGCAAGCAGCCTGACAATCTAGAGACTGTGGAGGGGTTGAGCGAGCTGGTGGTGAGGTGGACCTGTGTGTTGGCAGTATATATAGAAACCGACGTGTTTTCGTATGATGCTGCCAAGGGATAGCATGTACATGAGAAATAGGCAGGGGCCCAGGATAGATCCTTGGGGGACACCAGAGGTAAACATGCAGAAGTGGGAAAAGAAGCCATTGCAGCTGATTCTCCGACTACAATTAGATAGATAAGAATGGAAACAGACCCACCCAACTAAACACAATGTTAAACAGTATGAAGGACTCTCTACCAGTGCTATTTAAAGGGATCAACAAGCAACAATACATTAATTGCTGGACTATTTCTTCTGGCTACTGATGTAATTGTAAGTGTTTTTGGTGATGTTCTCAGCTAAATTATCAGTACTCTACTGGAAGCATTCTGGTTGGACTTGCAGTACTCTACGTGCCATTTAAAATATTGTGCAGAAAAAAGTTGCTTCCAGACATGGATGGCCTGGTAGGGCTTCTACTGGAATTGAACATGACTGTAAGAGTGGAGTGGAGAGGGAGCAGGGAACTCAACAGACTGCCATATCTGAGGAGTATCTTTAGGGAGCAATTCTCTTCGCCTCAACTTCAGCAAGAACCAGTGTATTTTTGCTTTACAATGGAGGTAATAACTGAAATCTCTCCATACTGCAACTGCAACCATACCTAGGACAGCACTGCCTGTGGCTGTCAAGTTGACTGTCGCTCTTAATTTTTACACCTCTGGCCTTTTCAAGCTGTTGCTGGAAATATAAGCAGCATCCTGCACTGAGGCCCTCTATACATGCAGGTGCAGCAAGCAATTAGGAAGGCTAATGTTATGTTACCCTTTATCGCAAGAGGATTTGCTTCAATTGTATAGAACCTTGGTTATACCACATCTGGAGTACTGTGTGCAGTTTTGGTCCCCTTACCTTAGAAAGGATATTATTGCCATCGAGGGAGTGCAACTAAGGTACAACAAACTTGTTCCCGGGATGGCGGGACTGTCCTATGAAGAGAGATTGAGGAACTGGGCCTGTATTCTCTAGAGTTTCAAAGAATGAGAGGTGATCTCATTGAAACCTACAAAATACTTAAAGGGACAAACAGGATAGATGCAGCTAAGATGTTTCCACATACACCTGCATAGCAGGCCTACAATGAGAGCCATGCTGCCACAAGGAACATTATAAATCCACTTCCACTGTCTTCAAGCACTGCTTCCACTGCTTGGACTGCTCTGGGGGAGCTCTGCAATACACAGCTGAGTGGGTATCGAGATCTGTGATCGTATGCTACATGTGTAGGTGTTGGAGGTGTGGCAAACAGTGAGGATGATATGAACCACCTGCAACAGGACATAGATAAGCTACCAGAATGGGGTGACAGGTGGCAGATGGAATTAAATACTGACAAGTGTGAGGTGATTCATTTTGGAAGAAGGAAAGGGAGAGGCAATATATACTTAATGGCACAGCTCTAAAGATTGTGCAGGAACTGAGGAACCTGAGTGCATGTGCATCGATCCTTGAAGAACATACTGAGAGAGTGGTAAGCAAATGTTATGGAAGTGCTTTCATTATTTTTAATATTTTTTTTTTGAGAACTTGTGTTAAAACTGAAAAGATTCCATGGATGTGCTTTTTTTAAACTAAGTTCACCGACAGGACAAGATGTTCTTTGAAAGCCACCTGTACTGGAGGCCACCTGTGATTCGAGCTCAGAAAACAGCAGAACCCTTGGTGACATGAGGAAAAATGGTTACAGAGAAGCCACATGTCAAGGTTTACGGAGGTCAGGAAGTTAACTCTTTGGGGATTGAACATTGTTTTCAGTTAGTTGTGGTGTGAACTGTTTGAAGACAGTTGGTGTTTTCCTTCTCTACCTTTTGAAAAAATCCTGTCACGATCCAGTGTGGAAATAAAATCCTGCGATTCAAGTGCTGGCAGAAAAACCTTGATGCCACATTTCTACTAGAAAGCCTACTAGAATAATTCTTGACATCGCCAAAACGGACTGCTTCTGAAACGATCCTAGTCACCCGTCTCCGTATACCCAAATGCCAGACCAAAAAAAGGACAATTGACTTCCTTCCATATCTTTCTTTTTTCGTCAAGAATTAGCAAGTATTTGGCCAAAGCAGTTTTTTAAAAAACTTTGTTTTGTAACAGACCGCTGCAAAATGAATTTCTTTTCTTTTGTCGTGTGTGTGTGAGCGTAGCTGAGGAATTTTTAAAAAGGGAACTTTCATATTGTAATCGGTGTGGTTCGTTACTGGTTGAGTCTTGTTTTGTAATAAATTGATAATTCTGTTGTTTATTAAAGAAACCTGGTTGGTGTATTTTATTCTGGGATAAGAAAGAGTAATAATAATAATTGACTGTATCGATAACCAGGTAAAAATTTAAATAGGTGTTGTGACCTGTGGAGAAGCGGAACTAGAATACAGTGCATTCCTCCCACCTCGGTCGTAACATATAATTGGGGGATCATCGTCCAGGATACCCAAAGCCAAAGACATGCAATTGTAAGTGGGGTGATACTAATTGAAAAGAGGAAAAGAAAAAAAACAGGTTTCTTGTGCATTAAAGTTTACACTACCGACATGTCTTTATCAGTTGCTACGACCTTTCTGGGGAAGGAAGACGTATCCCTAAGTGATTTCAGAAACTTAACCAAGGCTTGGCTAAAGCATTTGGCAGAATTGTTGCTGTTAGTTAAAACCAGAAGCTAAGAAAGCAGACATAACTGCAATAATAGCACACCATATGAAATTGGAAGAAGAAAAAGGCGAAGCAGATGGTAGTGCAGTTCAATTTGCTAATGTAGCAGATGAGGCAGCTTGAACTTGACAAAGAAAAAGAAAAAGCAATAGAATTGGAAAATCTTAAGCTTGAATTTGAAAGAGAAAGTGAAAGAGAAGGAAGGGAATTCGAATTAAAAAAGATGGAACTAAGACGAAGGGGTGGTCTTGACTCCAGGGAAAATTTTGATGCAGTAAGATCTGACTCCAACCCAGGACCCAGTGGAGAGCTGTTTAAATTTGTACAAGCCCTCTCAAAATTTGAGGAAAGGGACGTAGAGGCATTTTAATTTCTTTTGAAAAGATAGCCAGACAGATGAAGTGGTCAAAGGAAAGCTAAACACTGCTTATGGAAAGCAGGTTTATTGGCAAAGCTCATGAAATTTATGCCATGCTTTGAGGAAGCTTCTGCAGATTATGAGATGGCAAGAAAGGCTATTCTCACTGCTTATGAGTTGATCCCTGAAGTGTAGAGACAGAAATTTCAGAACCACCAGAGATAGCCTGGGCAGAGTTGTATAGAATTTGAGAGAGTAAAGCAAATTAATTTTGATTGTTGGATGCGGGCACTAAAGGTAGAGGCCATGTATGAGAACCTCAGGGAACTGATTCTCCTGGAAGAATTTAAAAATTCACTCCCTCTGTGAGTAAGAACCCAAGTAGAGAACCAGAGAGTTTAAACAGCCAGACAGGCTGCGGAAATTGCTGATGATTACGAGTTTGTTTACAAGCCCAAACCCTTTGTCCGTCACCCCCATACACCAGAGAAGGTAGGAGGGTGAAAATAAGGAAAGTAGCCGGGGACAACAAGGGACAGCTAGGAACACCCCGGGATCTCCTCCTCGGGCGAGAAAAGAAGGTGCTGAGGGTCGAAGTGAGATCCAAAAGCCTAAGTGTTACCATTGTCACAATGTGGAACACCTTCGTTAATTGTAACTTAATTTAGTAAGGATTTAATAAGCATTTATTTTAAATTAATTTATGAATTAATGCTAGAAATGTCAGTTAGAGGGGTAAAGTGCTTCACCTGTGAGATGTGGGAGGTCCGTGACGCTTCCAGCGTTCCAGACAACTACATCTGAAGGAAGTGTACCCAGTTCCAGCTCCTCACAGACCGCATGGATCGGTTGGAGCAGCAATTGGATACACTTAGGAGCATGCAGGTGGCGGAAAGCATCATAGACAGGAGTTTTAGAGATGTGGTTACACCCAAGGTGCAGGCAGATAGATGGGTGACCGCTAGAAGGGGCAGGCAGTCAGTGCAGGAATCCCCTGTGGCTATCTCCCTCTCTAACAAGTATACCATTTTGGATACTGTTGGGGGGTTGGCCTTTCAGGGGAAAATAACAGCAGCAGCCAGAGCAGTGGCACCATGGCTGGCTCTATTGTTCAGCAGGGAGGGACAAAGCGCAGAAGAGCAATAGTTATAGGGGACTCTATAGTCAGGGGCACAGATAGGCGCTTCTGTAGACGTGAAAGAGACTCCTGGATGGTATGTTGCCTACCTGGTGCCAGGGTCAAGGATGTCTCTGAACGAGCAGGGGGAATTCTGAAGGGAGTGGGTGAACAGCCAGAGGTTGTGGTGCACATTGGTACCAACGACATAGGCAGGAAGAGTGACGAGGTCCTGCAGGGAGAGTTCAGGGACTTAGGTAGAAAGTTAAAAAACAGGACCTCGAGGGTTGTAATCTCGGGATTACTCCCTGTGCCACGTGCCAGTGAGGCTAGAAATAGGAAGATAGTGCAGCTAAACACGTGGCTAAACAGCTGGTGGAGAAGGGAGGGTTTCAGATATCTGGATCATTGGGATGTCTTCCGGGATAGGTGGGACCTGTACAAGAAGGACGGGTTGCATCTAAACTGGAGGGGCACAAATATCCTGGCTGCGAGGTTGGCTAGCGTCACTCGGGAGGGTTTAAACTAGTGTGGCAGGGGGGTGGGAACCAGAGCTGTAGGTCAACAGGTGAAATAACTGAGGGGGAAACTAGCGAATAAGGCCAGTAAGACTGAGAGGAAGAGCAGGCAGGGGGATGTTGCTGAGCACAGCGGGACTGGTGGTCTGAAGTGCATTTGTTTCAATGCGAGAAGTATAACAGATAAGGCACATGAACTTGGAGCTTTTTTTTTTAAGAGATACAGCACTGAAACAGGCACTTCGGCCCACCGAGTCTGTGCTGACCAACAACCACCCATTTATACTAATCCTACATTAACCCCATATTCTCTACCACATCCCCACCATTCTCCTACAACCTACCTACACTAGGGGCAATTTACAACGGCCAATTTACCTATCAACCTGCAAGTCTTTGGAGGTGGGAGGAAACCGGAGCACCCGGCGGAAACCCACGCAAACACAGGGAGAACTTGCAAACTCCGCACAGGCAGTACCCGGAATTGAACCCGGGTCGCTGCAACTGTGAGGCTGCGGTGCTAACCACTGCGCCACTGTGCCGCCGCTTGGATTAGCACTTGGAACTATGATGTTGTTACTATTACAGAGACTTGGTTGAGGGAAAAAAGAACAAAGAAAATTACAGCACAGGAATAGGCCCTTCGGCCCTCCAAGCCTGCGCCGATCCAGATCCTCTATCTAAACATGACGCCTATTTTCTAAGGGTCTGTATCTCTTTACTTCCTGCCCATTCATGTATCTGTCCAGATACATCTTAAAAGACGCTATCGTGCCCGCGTCTACCACCTCCGCTGGCAACGCGTTCCAGGCACCCACCACCCTCTGCGTAAAGAACTTTCCACGCATATCCCTCCTAAACTTTTCCCCTCTCACTTTGAACTCGTGACCCCTAGTAATTGAATCCCCCACTCTGGGAAAAAGCTTCTTGCTATCCAACCTGTCTATACCTCTCATGATTTTGTACACCTCAATCAGGTCCCCCCTCAACCTCCGTCTTTCTATTGAAAATAATCCTAATCTACTCAACCTCTCTTCATAACTAGCGCCCTCCGTACCAGGCAACATCCTGGTGAACCTCCTGTGCACCCTCTCCAAAGCATCCACATCCTTTTGGTAATGTGGCGACCAGAACTGCACGCAGTATTCCAAATGTGGCCGAACCAAAGTCCTATACAATTGTATCATGACCTGCCAACTCTTGTACTCAATACCCCGTCCGATGAAGGAAAGCATGCCGTATGCCTTCTTGACCACTCTATTGACCTGCGTTGCCACCTTCAGGGAACAATGGACCCGAACACCCAAATCTCTCTGTACATCAATTTTCCCCAGGACTTTTCCATTTACTGTATAGTTCACTCTTGAATTGGATCTTCCAAAATGCATCACCTCGCATTTGCCCTGATTGAACTCCATCTGCCATTTCTCTGCCCAACTCTCCAGTCTATCTATATTCTGCTGTATTCTCTGACAATCCCCTTCACTATCTGCTACTCCACCAATCTTAGTGTCGTCTGCAAACTTGCTAATCAGACCACCTATACTTTCCTCCAAATCATTTATGTATATCACAAACAACAGTGCTCCCAGCACGGATCCCTGTGGAACACCACTGGTCACACGTCTCCATTTTGAGAAACTCCCTTCCACTGCTACTCTCTGTCTCCTGTTGCCCAGCCAGTTCTTTATCCATCTAGCTGGTACACCTTGGACCCCATGCGCCTTCACTTTCTCCATCAGCCTACCATGGGGAACCTTATCAAACGCCTTACTGAAGTCCATGTATATGACATCTACAGCCCTTCCCTCATCAATCAACTTTGTCACTTCCTCAAAGAATTCTATTAAGTTGGTAAGACATGACCTTCCCTGCACAAAACCATGTTGCCTATCACTGATGAGCCCATTTTCTTCCAAATGGGAATAGACCCTATCCCTCAGTAACTTTTCCAGCAGCTTCCCGACCACTGACGTCAGGCTCACCGGTCTATAATTACCTGGATTATCCCTGCTACCCTTCTTAAACAAGGGGACAACATTAGCAATTCTCCAGTCCTCCGGGACCTCACCCGTGTTTAAGGATGCTGCAAAGATATCTGTTAAGGCCCCAGCTATTTCCTCTCTCGCTTCCCACAGTAACCTGGGATAGATCCCATCCGGACCTGGGGACTTGTCCACCTTAATGCCTTTTAGAGTACCCAACACTTCCTCCATCCTTATGCCGACTTGACCTAGAGTAATCAAACATCTGTTCCTAACCTCAACATCCTTCATGTCCCTCTCCTCGGTGAATACCGATGCAAAGTACTCGTTTAGAATCTCGCCCATTTTCTCTGACTTCACGCATAACTTTCCTCCTTTGTCCTTGAGTGGGCCAATCCTTTCTCTAGTTACCCTCTTGCTCCTTATATATGAATAAAAGGCTTTGGGATTTTCCTTAACCCTGTTTGCTAAAGATATTTCATGACCCCTTTTAGCCGTCTTAATTGCTCGTTTCAGATTGGTCCTACATTTCCGATATTCTTTCAAAGCTTCGTCTTTCTTCAGCCACCTAGACCTTATGTATGCTTCCTTTTTCCTCTTAGCTAGTCTCACAATTTCACCTGTCATCCATGGTTCCCTAATCTTGCCACTTCTATCCCTCATTTTCACAGGAACATGTCTCTCCTGCACGCTAATCAACCTCTCTTTAAAAGCCTCCCACATATCACATGTGGATTTACCTTCAAACAGCTGCTCCCAATCTACATTCCCCAGCTCCTGCCTAATTTTGGTATAGTTGGCCTTCCCCCAATTTAGCACTCTTCCTTTAGGACCACTCTCGTCTTTGTCCATGAGTATTTTAAAGCTTACGGAATTGTGATCACTATTCCCAAAGTAGTCCCCTACTGAAACTTCAACCACCTGGCCGGGCTCATTCCCCAACACCAGGTCCAGTAGTGGCCCCTTCCCGAGTTGGACTATTTACATACTGAAAGGACAGGACTGGCAGCTAAACGTTAAAGGATTTCGAAACTTCAGGCGGGATACAGGGGGATGTAAAAGGGGTGGGGGAGCTGCATTACTGGTGAAGGAGAATATCACGGCTGTACTGCGGGAGGACACCTCGGAGAGGTCATGCAGCGAGGCAATATGGGTAGAGCTCAGGGTTAGGAAGGGTGCAGTCACAATGTTGGGGGTTTACTACAGGCCTCCCAACAGCCAGCGGGAGATAGAGGAGCAGATATGTAGACAGATTTTGGAAAGATGTAAAGGCAACAGGGTTGTAGTGATGGGTGATTTTAACTTCCCCTATATTGACTGGGACTCACTTAGTGCTATGGGCTTGGATGGGGCAGAATTTGTAAGGAGCATCCAGGAAGGCTTCTTGAAACAATGTGTAAATAGTCCAACTAGTGAAGGGGCTGTACTGTACCTGGTATTGGGGAATGAGCCCTGCCTGGTGGCCGAAGTTTCAGTCGGGGAGCATTTCAGGAACAGTGACCATAATTCCGTAAGTTTTAAGGTACTTGTGGATAAGGATAAGAGTAGTCCTCGGGTGAAGGTGCTAAATTGGGGGAAGACGAATTATAACAATATTAGGCAGGAACTGAAGAATTTAGATTGGGGGCGGCTGTTTGAGGGTAAATCAACATCTGACATGTGGGAATCTTTCAAACGTCAGTTGTTTAGAATCCAGGACCGGTATGTTCCTATTAGGAAGGATAAGTTTGGCAAGTTTCGGGAACCTTGGATAATGAGGGATATTGTGAGCCTAGTCAAAAAGGAAAAGGAAGCATTCATAAAGGCTAGAAGGCTGGGAACAAGCCCTTGAGGAATATAAAGAAAGCAGGAAAGAACTTAAGCAAGGAGTCAGGAGGGCTAAAAGGGATCATGAAAAGTCATTGGCAAACAGGATTAAGGAGAATCCCAAGGCTTTTTATACGTATTTCAAGAGCAAGAGGGTAGCCAGGGAAAGGGTTGGCCCACTCAAGGACAGAGGAGGGAATCTATGTGTGGAGCCAGAGGAAATGGGCGAGGTACTAAATGAGTACTTTGCATCAGCATTCACCAAAGAGAAGGACTTGGTGGATGATGAGTCTAGGCGAGGGTGTGTAGATAGATTAGATTAGATTAGAGATACAGCACTGAAACAGGCCCTTCAGCCCGAGTCTGTGCCGACCATCAACCACCCATTTATACTAATCCTACACTAATCCCATATTCCTACCAAACATCCCCACCTGACCCTATATTTCCCTACCACCTACCTATACTAGTGACAATTTATAATGGCCAATTTACCTACCAACCTGCAAGTCTTTGGCTTGTGGGAGGAAACCGGAGCACCCGGAGAAAACCCACGCAGACACAGGGAGAACTTGCAAACTCCACACAGGCAGTACCCAGAATCGAACCCGGGTCCCTGCAACTGTGAGGCTGCAGTGCTAACCACTGCGCCATTGTGCCGGGTCATGTTGATATCAAAAAGGAGGTGGTGTTGGGCGTCTTGGAAAACATTAAGGTAGATAAGTTCCCAGGGCCTGATGGGATCTACCCCAGAATACTGAGGGAGGCAAGGGAGGATATTGATGGGGCCTTGACGAAATCTTTGTATCCTCGTTGGCTACAGGTGAGGTCGCAGAGGACTGGAGGATAGCCAATGTTGTTCCTTTGTTTAAGAAGGGTAGCAAGGATAATCCAGGAAATTATAGGCCGGTGAGCCTTACGTCAGTGGTCGGGAAATTATTAGAGAGGATTTACTCCCATTTGGAAACAAATCAACCTATTAGCGAGAGGCAGCATGATTTTGTGAAGGGGAGGTTGTGTCTCACTAACTTGATCGAGTTTTTTGAGGAATTGACGAAGATGATTGATGAAGGAAGGGCAATGGATGTTGTCTACATGGACTTCAGTAAAGCCTTTGACAAGGTCCCTCATGGCAGACTGGTACAAAAGGTGAAGTCACACGGGATCAGAGGTGAGCTGGCAAGATGGATACAGAACTGGCTCGGTCATAGAAGACAGAGGGTAGCAGTGGAAGGGTGCTTTTCTGAATGGAGGGATGTGACTAGTGGTGTTCCGCAGGGATCAGTGCTGGGACCTTTGCTGTTTGTAGTATATATAAATGATTTGGAGGAAAATGTAGCTGGTCTGATTAGTAAGTTTGCGGACGACACAAAGGTTGGTGGAGTTGCAGATAGTGATGAGGATTGTCAGGGGATACAGCAGGATATAGATCGGTTGGTAACTTGGGCAGAGAAGTGGCAGATGGAGTTTAATCCGGACAAATGTGAGGTAATGCATTTTGGAAGGTCTAATACAGGTGGGAAGTTTACAGTAAATGGCAGAACCCTTAGGAATATTGACAGGCAGAGAGATCTGGGCGTACAGGTCCACAGATCACTGAAAGTGGCAACGCAGGTGGATAAGGTAGTCAAGAAGGCATACGGCATGCTTGCCTTCATCGGTCGGGGCATACAGTATAAAAATTGGCAAGTCATGCTGCAGCTGTACAGAACCTTAGTTAGGCCACACTTGGAATATTGCGTACAATTCTGGTCGCCACACTACCAGAAGGATGTGGAGGCTTTGGAGAGGGTACAGAAGAGGTTTACCAGGATGTTGCCTGGGCTGGAGGGCATTAGCTATGAGGAGAGGTTGGATGAACGCGGATTGTTTTCACTGGAACGACAGAGGTGGAGGGGCGACATGATAGAGGTTTACAAAGTTATGAGTGGCATGGACAGAGTGGATAGTCAGAAGCTTTTTTCCAGGGCGGAAGAGTCAGTTACTAGGGGACATAGGTTTAAGGTGCGAGGGACAAAGTTTAGAGGGATGTGCGAAGCAAGTTCTTTACACAGAGGGTGGTGAGTGCCTGGAACTTGCTGCCGGGGGAGGTGGTGGAAGCAGGTACGATAGCAACGTTTAAGAGGCATCTTGACAAATACATGAATAGGATGGGAATAGGGGGATACGGACCCCGGAAGTGCAGCAGGTTTTATTTAGACAGGCATCAAGATCGGTGCAGGCTTGGAGGGTCGAATGGCCTGTTCCTGTGCTGTACTGTTCTTTGTTCGTGCAAGATGCTGGAAGTTGCGGGATAAACACATGGGACTTATGGGGGTGCACAAGGCCAATGCAGAGAAAGTTCTAAAGGAGTCCTGACCGGAAGTTTGACAGATCAGGCTGTAGTTCTGACTGCAGCTGTAAGGCCAAGTACAAAAACTGCTGAGAGTGCAGGGGACATGAACAAGATACCTGAGAGTTATAGGGAATTCTTGACAAAAGGAAAAGTAACTCCTTATCCCTCAAGTGAAGCAGGTAAATCGACAGTTATACTTCGGTATACAGAAGCCACCCAAACTCTTTTGCTGGGGGAAGGCATAACTTTTCCACCAGAGAGCACATGGAATGCCAAGGCTTTAGTGAATGATATTGGCAGGGAGCATATACCCGTACCTTTGTATCGGGTGTACCGAGAGAGTGACCTAATGTCTGGAACAGTAACTGTAGGAGTTATCCATAGTTTGCCTGTAGACGGAGTTGACCTACTCTTGAGGAATTATTTGTTCCGAGTGAAGGTAGTAGCTTCTTCAGTAGTCACGGAAAAACTAAGTGAAGTCAAAGAGACAATAGTTGCAGGAAAAGGTTCTAGGAATTTTTCCTTCAATGTGGTAGTGACCCGAACAATGGCTAAGCAAGTTCCATTGTCACAGGTAAAAGTGGCACCACAGATAGATAACCGAGTATCTGAAACTATCTTTCGGGATTTGGATAGTCCGAAGGAAATGTTCAGTAAGTCTTCTCTCATCAAGACTCAGCTAGCCGATCCAGAGTTAAATAAAGTGGCACAATCGGCTCTAACAGAAGCTGAGGCAAAGGGAGCTCCGGAATATATTAAAAATGGGATTCTGATGAGGAGGTGGAAACCTCCTCACAGACTTGCGGATGAAAAACGGACGGTTATTCATCAGATAGTAGTACCCTCCAGGTATCGCCAGGAAATATTAAGGATGGTCCATGAAATTCCTGTAGCGGGACATGTGGGGATCTGGGAGGCCCAATCACATATAGGTCGCCATTTTTACTGGCCAGGTCTTTCCAAAGGTGTGGTCCAGTTTTGTAAAGCGCACCATATATGCCAGATTGTGGGAAAACCTCAACCTGCTATAAAACCGGCAGCTCAATTTACCATACCAGTTTTTGGGGAACCATTTAGTAGGGTGTTGGTAAACTGTGTCGGACCCTTACCGCAAGTAAAAGCGGGACACCAACATATACTCACCATCATGGATATGGCTACTCGGGGTTCCCAGAGGCCATTCCCTTGAGGACAATTTCTGCTAAGGTAGTGGTAGAAAAGTTAAACCTGTTCTTCACTAGATATGGATTACCGATTGGGATTCAGTCAGATCAAGGTTCTAATTTTATGTCTAAAATTTTTCAATAAGTTATGAATAATTTGGGTATGACACAAAGTCTTCAAACTACCACCCATAGACAGAAAAAGCTTTAGAACGTACCATCAGACCCTCAAAACGATGATCAGGGCATACTGTCATGAATATCCCCATGATTGAGATAAAGAGCTAGAATTTCTTTTGTTTGCCACTAGGGATTCATCTAATGAGTCTACCGGTTTCAGACCTTTTGAATTGGTTTATGGACATGAGATAAGAGGTCCTCTAAAACTAATTATAGAAAGGTTTTAGAACAGAGGGACGAATCTTCTGCATTAGATTATGTATCTGTGTTCGAGGAGCGGCTCACGAGAGTCTGCAAAGTGGCTCAGGAACACCTGAAAGCTTCCCAAAAAAGCATGAAGAAACGGGCAGACAAGCATGCCAAAACCCCAACATTTCAACCAGGGGATGAGGTGTTAGTATTACTGCCTTTACAAGGTGAACCGTTGAAAGCATGGTTCAATGGACCACATAGAGCGGTCAAAAGAATTGGTAAATTATTTGATCAACACTCCAGATCGCTCGAAAAAGAATGGGCTGTGTCACATCAATATGTTGAAACAATATCATCGCCAGGAGGAGGATAAGCAAGAGCAGGTATGTCAGGTAGTAGGGATAATGAAGGATGAAAGGGATAGTGAGGATGAGGCAGATGGAGGCCTAGACAATTCTCGAATTGAACCTCCTAGTTAGCTAATACTGAATTGTTAGGGAGATTGGACACTATGCTTTCATGCTTAGATGCAGAACAACGAAAAGACCTAACAAGACTACTCAAAGCATTTAAAGTTGGCTGTGGGGACAAGCCAGGATGTACAACCTTAGCCACACATGATGTGGATGTAGGGGAATCCTTTCCTATAAAACATCATCCTTATCACTTAAGTCCAGGGAGACAGGCCCAGGTGAAAGCAGAAATCCGATACATGTTGGAAAACCATCTAATTGAACCCAGTCAAAGCAGCTGGAGATCGCCACTGGTGTTACTGCCTAAACCTGATGGTTCAATTAGATTCTGCATACACTACAGAAAGGTTAATGCAGTAACAAAGGTAGACTCCTCCCCAATTCCTCACTTGGAAGACTGTATTGACAGAGTGGGCAGTGCCATATTTCTTACAAAAATAGATTTGTTAAAGGGATACTGGCAGGTTCCTTTAACACTCCGAGCTAAAGAAATATTAGCCTTTGTCAGACCAGATGGTCTTTTCCAATGTCGAGTGATGCCATTCAGGCTAAGAAATGCCTCAGCCACTTTTCAGAGACTAATGAACCAAGTGGTAGTCAGTGTTCTTAACTGTGTGGTTTACCTTGACGATGTGCTGGTATACAGTGACACGTGGAACAATTAGAAGCTTTATTTAAAATATTACAGTAGGCTGATTTGGTAAAGAATTTTGCCAAAAATTCAAAAACCAGAATGCCAGACTATTCCGATAGAGTTAACTATTACTGTAAGATTATCCACATTGCGGAAACAAAAAATAATGCAATTGCGAATGCTTTGTCTAGAATCTAACTTTGCTTTGAGTGATCTGAGTGCAAAGATGGTACAAAGCCGAACTGTATTAGTTACAGGTAAAGAGTGAATGGGAATGAGCATGTAAGTGTGTTTTAACATGTTTCATCTACTGTTTTTTCACTCTTGGTAATGAAACTCATTTAAAAATGGCGTTTCATTCCTCCAAGGATGGAGGTGTTACGAAAGTGCTTCCATTATTTTGAATATTTTTATTTTTAATAGTCATTCAGTCTTACAGAACTTGAGTACTGCTGAAAACAGAAATTGGATGAAAAGGGAAACATTTTGTTGAAGCTTTTCGACTTGCACTCATCAGGACAATTCGCAAGAATACCAATGTAAGGGAAAACAACACCTTTATATTGTATGAGAAGAGAGTGCTGATTGATTGGCAAGTGGACTCTGATTGGTAGAGGCGTTACAATGGGTAGTGCACCAGTTTATGGTGGCTGACGGTTAACTGCCTCGCTTTGTTTGAAATTTAAACCAGGCAGCTTGACTGTGATTGGTCAAGGCACTGCCCTGAAGAATGAACCAGCGAATGGCTCTCAACTATTTTGTTTAGCTGAAATAGGCACAATGTGTGTACATTTTCTTTCTGTCTGGAAAGAACAGGCCCCTATGTATTAATATAAGTAGTTTCCAGTACACGCAAATGCGCCACATTGCGAGCCCGACTGACGATCTTAAATTGGTTGTCAGTCTAATTCTTAACACACTGAGGATTATTTAGCAAATGTCCAATCGCGGAATCACATCTTATGTTGGACACTGTGTTTTGACTTTTGCAAGCATGGGCTGGTTGGGTACGATTTGTACCTTGCCGGTTGCGAAGGGACATATTGTTTGATACGATCCGCCAGTCTTTGGGACGGAAGGCCTATATACCTAGCATTACACTGGCGTTGAAATTCATATATCACATTACTCGTGATTTGTGTGAAGGTTCACAGTCTACCTCAGATTACCCTAGAAGGGTATCCCAAACATTTGAGCAACAGGTGAAGCTAGCGGTTTCAAGCTGCTACTATGCAGTAGCAACACGTGTGGTGTTCGCCACTAACAGGATGCTGCCATCAAGCCAAAAAGACGTTCTGCCTATCACACAAATGAGTAATATGATTTATGAGAAACCACATGTCAAAGTTTATGGAGGTCAGAAGGTCGATTCTCTGTTTGGGGTTTGGACATTGTTTTCAGTTTTATTTGTGGTGTGAACTGTTTGAAGGCAGCTGGTGTTTTCCTGCCAAGGAGAAAGAATCCACCCAGCTCATCTCCTTCTCTGCCTTTTTGAAAAAATCCAGTGTGGGGGAAAAAAAATCCCTGGTGCCGTATAGCCTCTGAGCAGCTGAAAACAAAAGTCCTGCGATTCAAGTATGTGCTGGCGGAAAAACCTTGATGCCACATTTCTACTAGAAAGCCTACTAGAATCTCCAGAATGGACTGCTTCTGAAACGATCCTAGTGACCCATCTCCATATACCCGGATGCCAGACCAAAAATGGGATAACTGACTTCCTTCCATATCTTCTTTCTTTTTACGTCAAGAATTAGAAAGTATTTGGCCAAAATAGATTTTTTTGTCTTTTTTTTGTAGCAGAATGAATTTCTGTATTTTTTCCAGTCTGTTTGAGTGTAGCTAGGGAATTTTTTAAAGAGGCAACTTTTATATTTTAATCGATGTGTTAATGCTTTGTTTCGTTACTGGTTAAGTCTTGTTTTATAATAAACTGATAATTTTGTTGTATATGAAAGAAACCTGGTTGGTGTATTTTATTTGGGGATAAAAAAGAGAGTACCAGCTGTATTGGTAACCGGGTAAATATTTGAATAGATGATGTGAGCTGGGGAGAAGTGGAACTAGAAAAAGACAGTGCCCTCCTCCCGCCTTGGTTGTAACACAAAGCATATGGGATCTTTACAAAGCTCTGGTAAGGCCCCAACTGGAATATTGCATCCAGTTCTGGTCACCACACTTTAGGAAGGATGTGAGGGTCCTTGAGAGGATGCTGGGGAGATTTACCAGAATGGTTCCAGGGATGGGGGATTTTAGTTACAAGATTAGGTTGGAAAAGCTGGGGTAGTTCTCCTTGGAACAAGGGAGATTGAGGGGAGATTTGATAGAGATGTACAAGATTATGACTGGCTTTGATAAATTAGACAAGGAAAAACTGTTCCCATTGATTTACGGTACAAGGACTAGGGGCCAGAGATTGGTTTTGGGCAAAGATGCAGGGGGAATATGAGGAAGAAATGTTTTACGCAACGGGTGGTAATGACCTGGAACTTGCTGCCCATAAGGGTGGTGGAAGTGGACAAAATCAATGATTTCAAAAGGAAACTAGATGGGCACTTGAAGGAAATAAACTTGCAGGGCTACAAGGATCGAGCCGGGGAGCAGAACTGTCTGGATGGCTCCGTGGAGAGCCAGAATGGACTCGATGGGCTGAATGGCCTCCTTCTGTGCCGTATATGACTCGATGTTGTACAGTCTGGTTATTATGAGGAGCAGCCTTGTCACCACATATCAAGCAGGAAACTGAGGCAGAGAAGTAGGAAGGGAAAATGAAGGAGGAAATGCAAGAGGAAATAACGTTAGCTCAGAAACACCCAGCTATTTAAAAATATTTTTGCATCTGTAACAAGTGTGGCATCTGGACAGTGGCATGGCAAAGGAGAGAGAGAGACAGAGAGAAAGCTAGCAAGAGAAATAAAGAAAAATAAAAAGAGAAAGAGACTGATTTACTTCCTCTCCTACATTTCTTCCACCTTTCTGCACCTGTACTATTTTTTTTTAAGATCTCTCTTTTTTCCCCTCCCCAGTGATCCTCTTTGCTGGTCTCAGATCTCATGGGTTTTTTGAAAGCATGAAAATTAAATTAAAAGGACTTTGAAAGGCAGTTGAAAGACACATGAAAAGGCAAAGTGTGTTGGGAAATGATAAGAGCTAGGGTGGAGAGGGAAGGCAGAAGAACAGTACCCTGGACAAGATGGGACCAGGGTCTGGAAAGGTGTAGGTCAGGGCAGAAGGGCTTAGGAAGAGACAAAGACAAGAAGGAGAGGGCCACACCAAGACCAGGGTGGAAATGCAGTTGAAAAATAGCACCTGAGCTGCAAGAAAAATGGGGAAGCCCATAGTCTGTGGAATTTCAAAGAAGGTACAGCACCTAAAAAGGTCATTCGGTCCAACTGTTCTATGCCAGCATTTATACTGCACATGAGCGTCCTGCCATCATCGGACCTTATCTGGGTAAATGAGCAGGAGAATGGGAATTGGTCCATGGTACCATCCAATGATAGATGAGATATAGTGACCATCTGATTGGAACAGACAAATACTGTTCAAATTAGACAGAAGATCAAACTAGATGGGCAGTCATTTATCAAGTCCATTTTTTTTTTACTTACGTAGAGATCAATAAGGGAGCAGCTATAAGAATACTGGGGTCAATACACGAATGAGAAGATTCATCAAGGGCACCAGAGAAAGAACCTCAACTCCTTCACTATAATGCCTTCTCATGGAACTAACCCAGTTTAAGCCCAGAAGTTGATACTAAATTTGGCTTACCAAACTGGCATACATCAACCAGTTCAGATTATATTAGCAACTACACTACTAACATGCCAAGATCTGCGCAAACTACTGATTGAAAGAATTAACTCTTTCTTGCCAGTTACTTATCATTCAAAGTTCTCTTAATTCAGGATTGCGCTGTTAGACTGGAAATTTGATAATGGCACTAGATCATTTAAGAGGGGTGGGAGTGAGAAACCATGTAAACACAGGCCTGTTGGTTGAAGGGAAGCTCCTAGAATCTGGCATTATGGATAGAGTAACTGAGCACATTAATAACAAATATGATGGGCAAGGCAGGCCCCAGAAACTCACCCGATTTGGGAATAAGGCCAACTAAAGTAGCTCACAAGCTCATTGATGTTATATTTCAGAAAGCCAGTTGGTGAAGGATAGTACTGGTGCCAATCTTTACTCAGTCTAATATTTATTTCGAGTGAAATATTACAAGCATACACCTCCTTATGCAGCCACACCACAGTTTCAGTGTCTCTTCACATGTGCTCAAGTGAAACCCCAATTAATGCCCTCCAGCTGCATATAATTTAACATGACTGATATACAATTAACAGAGTCCCTTCTTTCTCTTTAAATAAAACTGAGAGTTAATATGAAAAACAAAAGTGCAAAACAAATCAAAAAACTTCCATATTTTATACAAAACATTACACTGCGAGATGCCCCTCCTCTAGAACCCAAACAATATCATCATACGAGCATTTCTTTTTGTAAAACAATCAGACAGTTGATGGCTTGCATCTACCCATTTAATTTCAGAGATTTCCTTTCACTCCAGCATTTATTTCAAGCTAGCAAGGTCAATCTGTAACCTTTACTCACATGTTTTGTAGAGTGTACATGATCTCACAATGAACTATTATCTACATAACATTCAATGGGTATACTATCTTCAGTATGCCCCTTGCATAGAATCTCACTTAAAATGTTAGAATCCCATATCCTCTGCCTCCATGACAGCCAGTATTTTGGCAGCTAATGTACTTTTAAAAACCCTTTTAATTTTCTTAGCTTCCCAAGCTTAAGGACATTTTATGAAATCAGCTGCACTAGAATACTCATTAGGAAGATTACCATGGGAAGCATCACTAAAAATGAGTTCTTTGGGTCATCTAAGGATGGGAACTTAGAGTCATAGAGTTATACAGCACAGAAACAAGCCCTTCGGCCCACCGCGTCCGCGCCGGCCATCAAGCCTATCTATTCTAATCCCATTTTCCAGCACTTGGCCCGTAGCCTTGTATGCTATGGCGTTTCAAGCGCTCATCTAAATACTTCTTAAATGTTGTGAGGGTTCCTGCCTCTACCGCTCCTTCAGACAGTGTGTTCCAGATTCCAACCACCCTCTGGGTGAAAAAACTTTTCCTCAAATCCCCTCTAAACCTCCTGCCCCTTACCTTAAATCTATGCCCCCTGGTTATTGACACCTCCGCCAAGGGAAAAAACTTCTTCATATCTACCCTATCTATGCCCCTCATAATTTTGTATACCTCAATCAGGTCCCCCCTCAGCCTTCTCTACTCTAAGGAAAACAACCCTGGCTTATCCAGTCTCTCTTTATAGCTGAAATGCTCCAGCCCAGGCAACATCCGAGTGAATCTCCTCTGCACCCTCTTAATATTCTTGACTTTAGCATGTTTCATTGCACTGCTTAACTCCAACACAAAACTGGCATCTGGTCCTGACTACCTACACAATCAGTTCAACTGACCAATCACGCAATTGCTCTGTTCTTCTTCAGATATAATATCATCTTTCTGTGATGACCTAGCAATATTAACTGGGATGGGAGTAACACTCTCTAAATAGACTTGTTGATTTAAAGTTATTCCAGACCTACTCTGCTTAATACAAACCAATATATTTTAAAGCCCCAGAAGCCTGACTCCCAAACTTAAATTCTACTCTAATCTTATTAATAACACATTTCTCAAATTCTGCAGTACCACCCCATAAGAAATTATCAAAATGCATCATGAATATGCCTGAAAGATTCCCTTTATGATACCAATAAAACACTGAGGGATCTGCTTTTAGTTAAATACAACCTGTTTTCAGCGACACCGATCTCACTGAAAAATACCAGACCCTGGTCACATTTGTTTAGTTTTCATAGTTTCCCTTCTGCATCTGCTGCCTCTTTGGGCGGTTTCAGAAACACTTCTCTCTGAAAAGTATCACCCTGTTGAAATGTAGCTTTTATGTCAATTGATCTACATTCCCATGAATATGTGGCCAAAAGAGCTGAAAAAATTTTAAGATTAATTTTCCAGCCGTGGGAGACTAACATCTGAATCACCCAGTCGCTCTTCAAAATCCCTAGCAACTAATCTTGCTTTAGCTTTATAAATCTCATCTGCAAGGACTTTTTCAGTACAAATCCATCTTTATGACGAAGCTGGCTGCCCCTTATCTAGTACATATATGAACAGACGAACATACGAATTAGGAGCAGAAGTAGGCCATTCAGCCCCTCGAGCCTGCTCCGCCATTCAATAAGATCATGGCTGATCTGTTTGTGTTTCGAACCTCAGAATAAAGTCCAAACTTTCTCCAACTATCTAATTCCTTTTGTTAGTTTATCCTCAAGTTTATTGGCAGCCACAGTCTCCCAGCATGTAAAGTATTCACATAGCATAGAAGGCAATTTGGAATTTCACCCATAGACCAATTGATAGGGACTATACCTCCAACCATCTGAAGTGAATTCTTTGTGTGACCCGCCCATGCCAGGGCAGTTGTCAACTTGCAGTGTTCAGTTAAGGTTTTATTTCATCGATTACTGCATGATTCCTTTCACAGTGTCCACTGCTGAAAGGAATTTCAGCAGCGGTATTCATGACCATAATGTTCATATTGGTACACATGTATTTAGCAAATTTCGCTCCATTATCAGTCAGAAACTTAGTTGGTGCCCCAAGTCCGGGTCCTATCCATTTCTCCATGGTTTTGTCTATAATAACCCTTTTGGTTTTACTATGTATTATTGTAGAAAGACTAAACCCACAACCTCTAACACCTAGAAGGACAGGGACAGCAGATGCATGGGAACACCACTAACTGCAAGCCACACACCACCCTGACTTGGAACTATATCATGTTCCTTTACTGTCGCTGGTTCAAAATCCTGGAACTCCCTTCCTAATAGCACTGTTGGTGTACCTACACCACAAGGACTGCAACGGTTCAAGAAGGCAGCTCACCACCACCTTCTCAAGGGTAATTTGTGATGAGTAATAAATGCTGGCCTAGCCAGCAATGCCCACATCCCCCGAATGAAGAAAGAAAAAAATCTGGTTGCCAGGTTTATAAAATGTAGAATGAAAATATTTCTGTCTTTGTCCCATACACTTAGATCCATGGAAACTACATTAAAGTTATGTGCCAACGGAAGGCTTATAATAGGACGTAGCAGCGTTCACCAACACTTCTCATTAATCTCTTCTATTAGCCTCGTATATTCTTCATCAACCACACCTGCATCCTTTAGCAGGGTTTTTAATTTTTGACAAGTAGGGTGAGCAAATTGTCTACGTAACTCTAAGACAATTTACTTTTTTTTGCTCTGATTCTTATCATCTGATGCCATAAATACTTGTCTAACACTCTGATGACAAACATCAAGTTTTGTTAACGGTATACAATAATGTCTTGATTGGGTAAACTGCAGATCCACTGACTTTCCAAAAACAATTGCCTTATCATGCTCCACGTCAAATTTCATTTGTGTCTTTTCCATAGAAGTTTACTCAACAGCAAAGGTATCTCATTGGAGACTACATCAGTACTGATAAAAGTGGCTTAACTCCAGCTATTTTACATGGAATTACATGGAATCTCTTCAGTGACCTCAATGTGTTGTCATCACCAAACCTAAAGCAAGTAGTGCTTTTATATTCCCTAACCTTGTGTCGATCCTCACTACTGAGTGAATTTAGGTAACAATTTAACCAACCTGTTACACACACTGTATAAGTGTAAACACTAACTACCACAGATCAGTTGAACAAATCTGCGACTAACACATTCATCACAGGACTAAAACTCCTTGTGACAAGTACAATTCGTTCAGATTCATCATTTTCTCAATATTCTGCCTCAGAATTCTCTGTGTCATGTGTCATTTCAAGGACCCTGGCTCTCCACTTTGGGAAATTCATTTCATAATGATACTTTGAGTCACATCTTTTTTTAGAACATTACAGCGCAGTACAGGCCCTTCGGCCCTCGATGTTGCGCCGACCTGTGAAACCATCTGACCTACACTATTCCATTTTCATCCATATGTTTATCCAATGACCACTTAAATGCCCTTAAAGTTGGAGAGTCTACTACTGTTGCAGGCAGGGCGTTCCACGCCCCTACTACTCTCTGAGTAAAGAAACTACCTCTAACATCTGTCCTATATCTATCACCCCTCAACCTAAAGCTATGTCCCCTCGTGTTTGCCATCACCATCCGAGGAAAAAGACTCTCACTATCCACCCTATCTAACCCTCTGATTATCATATATGTCTCTATTAAGTCACCTCTCCTCCTCCTTCTCTCCAACGAAAACAACCTCAAGTCCCTCAGCCTTTCCTCGTAAGACCTTCCCTCCATACCAGGCAACATCCTAGTAAATCTCCTCTGCACCCTTTCCAAAGCTTCCACATCCTTCCTATAATGCGGTGACCAGAACTGCACGCAATACTCCAGGTGCGGTCTCACCAGAGTTTTGTATAGCTGCAGCATGACCTCGTGGCTCCAAAACTCGATCCCCCTACTAATAAAAGCTAACACACCATATGCCTACTTAACAGCCCTACTAACCTGGGTAGCAACTTTCAGGGATTTATGTACCTGGACACCAAGATCTCTCTGTTCATCTACACTACCAAGAATCTTCCCATTAGCCCAGTACTCTGCATTCCTGTTACTCCTTCCAAAGTGAATCACCTCACACTTCTCCGCATTAAACTCCATTTGCCATCTCTCAGCCCAGCTCTGCAGCCTATCTATGTCCCTCTGTACCCTACAACATCCTTCGGCACTATCCACAACTCCACCGACCTTCGTGTCATCCGCAAATTTACTAACCCACCCTTCTACACCCTCTTCCAGGTCATTTATAAAAATGACAAACAGCAGTGGCCCCAAAACAGATCCTTGCGGTACACCACTAGTAACTAAACTCCAGGATGAACATTTGCCATCAACCACCACCCTCTGTCTTCTTTCAGCTAGCCAATTTCTGATCCAAAGCTCTAAATCACCTTCAACCCCATACTTCCGTATTTTCTGCAATAGCCTACCGTGGGGAACCTTATCAAACGCCTTACTGAAATCCATATACACCACATCCACTGCTTTACCCTCATCCACCTGTTTGGTCACCTTCTCGAAAAACTCAATAAGGTTTGTGAGGCACGACCTACCCGTCACAAAACCGTGCTGACTATCGCTAATGAACTTATTCTTTTCAAGATGATTATAAATCCTGTCTCTTATAACCTTTTCCAACATTTTACCCATAACCGAAGTAAGGCTCACAGGTCTATAATTACCAGGGCTGTCTCTACTCCCCTTCTTGAACAAGGGGACAACATTTGCTATCCTCCAGTCTTCCGGCACTATTCCTGTCGACAATGACGACATAAAGATCAAGGACAAAGGCTCTGCAATCTCCTCCCTGGCTTCCCAGAGAATCCTAGGATAAATCCCATCTGGCCCAGGGGACTTATCTATTTTCACACTTTCCAAAATTGCTAACACCTCCTCCTTGTGAACCTCAATCCCATCTAGCCTAGTAGTCTGAATCTCAGTATTCTCCTCGACAACATTTTCTTTCTCTACTGTAAATACTGACGAAAAATATTCATTTAGCGCTTCCCCTATCTCCTCTGATTCCACACACAACTTCCCACTACTTTAGATTAGATTAGAGATACAGCACTGAAACAGGCCCTTCGGCCCACCGAGTCTGTGCCGAACATCAACCACCCATTTATACTCATCCTACACTAATCCCATATTCCTACCAAACATCCCCACCTGTCCCTATATTTCCCTACCACCTACCTATACTAGTGACAATTTATAATGGCCAATTTACCTATCAACCTGCAAGTAGAAAACCCACGCAGACACAGGGAGAACTTGCAAACACCACACAGGCAGTACCCGGAATCGAACCCGGGTCGCTGGAGCTGTGAGGCTGCGGTGCTAACCACTGCGCCACTGGGCCCTAATCTAACTCTAGTCATTCTTTTATTCCTGATATACCTATAGAAACCCTTAGGGTTTTCCTTGATCCTATCCGCCAATGACTTCTCGTGTCCTCTCCTTGATCTTCTTAGCTCTCCCTTTAGATCCTTCCTGGCTAGCTTGTACCTCTCAAGCGCCCTAACTGAGCCTTCACGTCTCATCCTAACATAAGCCTTCTTCTTCCTTTTGACAGGTATAGACAGGGTGGATAGCAAGAGGCTTTTTCCCAGAGTGGGGGATTCAATTACTAGAGGACACGAGTTCAAAGTGAAAGGGGAAAAGTTTAGGGGGGATATGCGTGGAAAGTTCTTTACGCAGAGGGTGGTGGGTGCCTGGAACGCGTTGCCAGCGGAGGTGGTAGATGCGGGCACGATGGCGTCTTTTAAGATGTATCTAGACAGATACATGAATGGGCAGGAAGTAAAGAGATACAGAACCTTAGAAAATAGGCAACATGTTTAGAGAGAGGATCTGGATCGGCGCAGGCTTGGAGGGCCGAAGGGCCTGTTCCTGTGCTGTAATTATCTTTGTTCTTTTTGTTCTTTGACAAGCGCTTCAACTTCTTTAGTAAACCACGGCTCCCACGCTCGACAACTTCCTCCCTGCCTGACAGGTACATACTTATCAAGGACACGCAGTAGCTGTTCCTTGAATAAGCTCCACATTTCGATTGTGCCCATCCCCTGCAGTTTTCTTCCCCATCCTACGCATCCTAAATCTTGCCTAATCGCATCTGAAGCACCTATTAACTGTCCCTTGGGCATTCCTGAGATTCATTTGCCTATTATTGCTGTTCCAGCTTTGTCTTCTGCTGTAATAGCCAGATAAAAAAAAAGACTTGCATTTCTATAGCGCTTTTCACAACCACTGGTCATTTCAAAGTGCTTTACAGCCAATTAATTACTTTTGAAGTGTAGTCCCTGTTGTAATGTGGAATACACGGCAGCCAACTTGCACATAGCGAACTTCCCAAACAGCAATGTGATAATGACCAGATAATCTGTTGTTGTGCTATTGATTGAGGGATAAATGTTGGCCAGGACACCGGGAATAACTGTCCTTCTCTTCTTTGAAATAGTGCCATCAGGTCTTTTACATCCACCTGAGCAGACAGATGGGACCTCGGTTTAATGTCTCATTCGAAAGACGGCATCTTTAACAGTGCAGCACTCCTTCAGTACTGCACTGGAGTGCCAGCCTTAGTTTTTGTGCTCAAGCCCTGGGTGGGAGTTGAATCTATAACCTTATGACTCAGAGACCAGAATGCTACCAACTGAGCTACAGCTGACATATCTGCTAAAGGTACTTTCATCCTCATTCCGCCTGTCTGTAAATTTTCCAATGTACTGATGCCCGAGTCCAGTATCTGGACCATTTCAAAACCCAGCAATCATTGATTCCTCTACTCTTTATGTCACTGCAGAATGACCCATTCGTCTCACCAAGGCTGCAGGAAATGACTGCTTCCCCAGGATTTTTTTCAAGGCAGCAGACATTTGATCAGATAGGGAATCTCTCCCTGAGAACCAAATACCAGTTAGAACCAGGAGCCTGCCCATATGCAACAGCTTAGCACAATTCAGCAATTTAATGCCAGCACTGAACCAGGGATCTATAAGTTGAATTTCCTCAATCTTTTGTACAATCTGTTCAAGTCCATGATATATTCCTCCATTGAATAACCACCTGCTTTCCAAAATCTATCAAAGTCTGACTATTCTTTGCAGGCATTTAGTAGATGTTTCTTGTAAATTTCATCCAAGAACTCTAACAGAAAATCCAAACCTTCATCATATCCAACTGACAAGCATCCAGTTCACAAAATACTTTACTTCTGATTTTACTTCTGATAGGAAGTGATAATGCCAAGGCCATACCTTATTTCCTCATTGGTACGGATGTAATCTGTGTTCACATATCCATTTCATTCTTTCATTGGTTATATGGGTCCGACTCCAAGAACATTGGAGGGTAATCATACCATGACATTTTACACTTGTTTTCTGCCATTTCTCACAATGACTACTAGGATTGTAGTTTTCTGCCTGATTTTTTTTTCTTAAGTTTCCAACCTTCACCTTTGGGCAACCATTCTCTGCTACCATATTATATTCCAGAAAGCCAGTTGATGAAGGATTATACTGGAGCCAATCTTAACTCAATGTAACATTTATTTATGGAGTGAAACATTACAAGCATACATCTCTTAACCTAACCACAGCACAGTTTCAGTAAGTGTCTCCTTATATGTGCTCAACAAAAACCCCAATTAATGCCTTCCACCATAATTAATATACTATTAACAATTGAGACTTCAATGAAGACCAGCTTTGGATTTTGGGGGGGATGCACGGTTTGCACACTAGGTCAGGGGTAGACGAGGTGCTTAGAGGTGGCAATACAGTGGCGAGCCAGTCATGGCCAAACCATCAACTTAGGTGGGCCCATAAAATGGTGCACGGCTGCGAAAGACATTGGCACACAGATGCCATCAGGTGTGCACAGGTTGCAGAGAGTGTTCTGTACGTGCTCAGCAGTGCAGGGGGTCTCCAGGCATTGTAGTCCAGCTGAGCACAAGGACGGCGAGAGCTAGCAACGGGAGCGCGACTCTCAGATCTTGGGTCTAGTGGCGATGAGGAGCGACATCCTCAGCAGCAGAGGCAAAGCCCCGGGCATGAGGATGACAGGGCCAGGAAAGACAATGGGGGCATACCTTCAGCATAGGATCTACCACCGAAGACAGGAGTACCTGGAAATGTCAGAGAGCCAGTGCAGCAGAAGACTGTGCCTATGCAGGCATACAGTCAATGAGGCTTGTGGAAGACTTCAGACCTCACAGCACTGCTCGACATGTACTGTCAGTAGCCTACAAAGTCACTGTGGCCTTAGACTTCTTTGTCTCTGGCTCCTTCCAAGGATCAGCAGTTGGCCTCGATGGCATCTTGCAAACTGCTGCACCTCACAAGGTCACTGATGCCCTGTTTGCGAAAGCGAGGCAGTACATTCAATTCCAGACAGATTGAGCCCCGCAGGCACAGGGAGCAATGGATTTCACCTCCATCACTGGATTCCCTCAGGTGCAGGGCGTCATCGATTGCACCCACGTGACCATCAAGATGCTGAGTGACCGGCCAGTGAGATTCATCAACAGGCAGGGATGTACTTCCTCAACGTTCAACTGGTCTGCGACCACAGGGGCTTGCTGCATGTGTGCACTCGTTTTCCTGGCAGCTGCCATGACTCCTTCATCCTCTGGCAGTCCAGGGTGCCACAGCTCTTCACTCTACCCCCTGCAAAACTACGTAGAGAAGGGATGTTACTTGAAGAGATGGCTGCTTACCCCTGTACGAGACCCCGAGTCAGAGCCACAGAGGCGCTACAACCACAACTTCCTGCTCACAAGGATCCAGCCATTGGCTTCTGAGGATGTGGTTCCAGTGCCTGGACTGGTCGGGTGGCCCCCTGCAGTTCACTCCTGCAAAGGCTCGCACATTGTAATGGCCTGCTGCGCTCAACATAACACAGCCATTCAGAGAAATGTGGGCCATTCCGAGAAATGTGGACCAGAGAAAGGTGGACCTTTAAGAGGGTGATGCCCTGGAACGACAAAGCTCACTGGAGCAAGAGGAGCAGCAGTATGTGGAAGAGGAGGAGACGGAGGAGGAAGAAGCTGCTGAACACGGAGGTGCCCTGGCTGCACAGGGCGATGGCTGGGCCCGGCGCAGGACTCAAGAGTTCACGAAGATGCTGTAACAGTCAGCGATCAGCTGATCTAGGCGCATTTCAGCTCAGCCCTAAACCCATGAGAATGGCATGGTTTGGAACTCACTTTCAACTGTCCATGAGAGTACGTCCATTGAAGGGACAAAGCCTGGATAGATCTAATCTTACCTGCAATGAATGACGCTCATCAGTCCAGAGCTTTCAAGGACCCCTGCTTCCCTTCACCACCTCTTACCTTTTTACCAATGTCGCCACTAAAGAATGGAAGCTAACATGTCTAGACTCAGCGTCAATATTTACATTGTCTTGAATAAGAGAGAAAGTGCATATTTACAGGTGAGGCAAACCCCAGTGTCCTGCTCAGCACTCTGCCTGATGCGGTGGCCTCCTCTCTTGGCCACTTCTATGTGGTGGTCCCCTTGTGGCCTTGGAGGAGGTGGAGTCAGCCTGCTTGCTAATTTCTGTTTGTGGCTGAGATGCACGGGGTGATCGTCCACATTGTGGAGGTGCCAGTGGGGGCAGCTCCCAGTGGCTGCTGCACTGGCCTCAATGACAGCAGCCTCTGTCAATGGGCCCTGCTGCATAGAAGGTCCCTCAGTCAGAGGGGCCAAGGAGGCCGATGATGATGGTGCCCCATGAGGGATGGCACCCTTATTCTCCTTGGTGACAGCCTCAGTCCTTGGATTGTGATCCGGATGACTAGCGGGGAACGCCAGCTGGGGTGCAACTGGCATCCTTTGTAAACATCGCTGCGCGACCAGTGCCACTGACCAGTCAATGCTACAGAGTGCAGCATACATTCTGTGAATGTCAGTGTGCTGCTCATGTATCCACTCAGTGATGTGGCACAGGGCTCTCCATGAGGTTGGCCACTTTCTCAATGGAGGAGCTCAAGCACAAAAGCCCTGAGCCATGGCAGCGCACATGAGCTGAATGGATTCCTGCATTCTCAGCCCAAGACCATGCACTGCCTCAGGGAACTCTGACATGTGGGAATACATCTGTTGCTGCTGGTCTAAGTAGAGCCTGCTTTCTTCTGCCTCCTGAGGCTCTGCATCTGCACCCAGCTGAGCATGGTTGTGTCTGTTCTCTATCCTCTGACGAGGACTGCCCACAGCTGCCTCTGCCTCTCTCACCTCCTCCTGCATACTATTGCCATGTTCTTCACCTAGTGTCACCCTATCTAATCGCGTGTAAAGACCCACCGATGTGAGTGTATCTGCGCTGGTGGAGGGTGTTCTTCTAAGTTGTAATGGTGCAAGCTCTGATGTCTGTTTCCAGCACTTGCCCTGCTGCCTCCACAGGACTCCATTGTTCCCCCTCCACATGACAACCTGTGGGAGACACAAGATCATGAGATCTAGCCTTGGAGAGCAGAATCTCTGCAGTGCTGAGGCTTCCCAATTTGCATGCTGTTGGACAGGGAGGCGTGCACTCCATCCCTTCATCTATAGACTGCAATATATTTTCACCCTGTTCACCAGGAATGTCCTACTCACCTTCCCCGCCTTGCTCCTGAGGGCCCACCCTGACGATCTCCATGGCTCCCTCCTCCATGGAAGTCATGGGGTGGAGACAGAGCACTCCTCCTCCTGCCAGCACCCTTTTTCGGGTGTTATGAGCCCCTTTCTACTGCAAGGACAAAAGAAAAAAAAGAATAAAGCATTGCTGGCCTTTATGGCATATGCCAGAGGCACACTGACATAGGAAGCTGCATGTATCAGTGCTGGCAAGTCTTCAACAGCACTAGGGCTCTGAGCCTTGCAGCAGTGTCATTATGTACCCTGGGCACACATTCTTTCCATGTTCAAGAGCAGCATGCACCCTCAGGGTCCTCAGCTGGTGTGTCTGCTGGAGGTTGCATGCCCAGCGGCCTATCAAAAGTGTCTGGCGTTGCTCTCACCTTGCCAGAACGAATAAGGTTATTGAACCTTTTCCGGCACCGGATCCAGTTCCTCCTGACCACACTTCAGCTGCTGATGGTCTCAGCAACCTTAATCCATGCCTGCTTTGTTTGGGAGGGTGGCCTCCTCCTGCTGCCCTCCAGAAAGAGGATCTTCTCCTCTCCCCCACTGCCTCAAGGAAGACCTTGAGGTTAGCATCGGAGAAGCGAGTGTCAGTCCTCTGTCTTTCTTCTTCTAGCACTGGTGCATCTATTCCTTCAGACAAACAGCAGCCATAGTAATGGTAAACTGGGACTGCACTTGTTCCTGCCCCCATGGTCGCTAATTGGCCATCCAACCTGCCCTCTAACCAATGAGCAGCCCGCCTCCGTAGAGTGGGCAAAACTCTTGCAGATGGAGTTTAATGAAGCAAGTGCGAGGTCATGCACATAGGACCCAAGAAAGATAGAGTCAGAGTCAGAGTTATACAGCACAGAAACAGGCCCCAGATCAGAGTATTTTAAATGGTGAGAAACTAGGAACTGTAGAGGAATCCAAGTACACAAATCATTAAAAACTAGTAGACAGGTATAAAAAGCAACCAAAAAGACAACTGGAATATTGGCCTTTAACTCAAGGGGGCTGCATTTAAAAGGAGAGGAAGTTATGCTTCAGTTGTATTGATTCTTGTTCAGACCCCATCTGATGTATTGCATTCAGTTTTGGGCACCGCGCCTAAAAAGAAAAGGGGGTGTATTGCAAATTCACCAAAATGATATCGAAGTTTACTGGGTTAAATTCTAAGGATGTAATCTTGGCTTGTATTCCTTTGAGTAAAGAATGTTAACGGATGATCTGATGGAGGTCTTTAAAAGGTTAAAAGGATTTGATTACATAGATACAGATAAAACTGTTTAGTGGGGAAATCAAAAACAGAGGGACATAAAGGGTTTATGACTTTATAATCTAAAAATTAGAGTTAGGCAATTGAAGAATGAAACTTTGAAACACTTTTCTTTTTACAAAAAGGGGAGTCAGAATCTGGATCTCTCGTCCCCAAAAGACTGTGGATGCTTTCAAGACTGAAATAGTTATCTTTTTGTTAGGTTAAGATATCAAGGAATATGCAGAAAAGGCAGTAAATGGGGCTGAGGTGCAGATCAACCATGATCTAATTAAGTAGTGGAGCAGGCTTGAGCGACTGAACAGTCGACTTCAAAGAAGTCAGATGAAGTCATAAACTAACATCTGTTTAACCTTAGAATCATAGCAGCACTTAGACATTGAACATGCAAATAATTAATAGATAGGGCTAATTTACAAAGTAACTAAGAGAGGTTAAAAGGCAGTACAGTTTTGACATAGTAATTCTATATTAACTGCTTACTGATGAAAATTTACAGTTGAGATTGATCGCCCAGATTTTCCAGGGGAATTGCGCCACTGTAGTGCTGCATCTGTGACTTATTGACCCATTAGCGATGCAAAAAAAATTATGCAAGTGAATTACGCCATTAATTATACCACTCTATTGCCCTGAGACTTTTGCACAACTCTGCCATTGCCCTTGCCAAAAACAGTAAGAAGGCAATAGCTCCATCCCCATTAAAATCAATGGTGATTGTCAGTTTTGCATTTAAGCCAGTTTCACACTGCTGCCACAATGATCTAATGATCTCTCAGTGGTGTGATTTATTGCTCCAATATTGGATTTATGCTCCCAATTGTTAAAAACGTATTATTGTTACAAAGATTAAACTAAGATCTGTTTTCTCACACTGCTCAACATCACTAAAGCTATTAACGTAATAAAAACCTTTTCGAAATAACTAATTTGCATATTAATCTCAATTATTTCTGTTATGTGCAAATTTATGTACATATACAGCAAAAACATTTCAAGGCCATTTACTCTAAGAAAGTTAACATATAACAAAGATTTGCAATCAAAAGTTTCATTCATATTTTTCAGTTGGTTAAAAATTCAAGGCTATCTTAGCTCATTTTATGCCCTTATAATCCCTAAAGTATTAATAATTATAAGGTTGGAACTTGGAGTGACCAGAATTCATACATAACACACAGCAGTGAAACTGACAAAAACACTCGTGCCACACAAGTGCCAAGTAATGACCAGCTCAAACAAGAGACAGTCTAACTATCTCAACTTGGCATTCAATGGGATTACCATTTCTGAATCCCCCACTATCAATTTCCTAGGGGTCAACATTGACCAAACATTTAACTGGATGAGCAACAAAGACACTGGCTACCAAGAAATACAGGAAGTAGTCAAGCGTAAGCAAAAAGCCTTCCCAGACTAGAAATTTCATCACACATGCAATGTAAAGCAGCAATCCTACAGACTCCTGAAGGCAGTGGTGCAGCATAATACAGGGGATATTATAAACAAATGATGGGTAAAAAGAACGCGAATGATTCAGCAACTGCAGACACCAACAACATACGCAGTTTCTTCAGCGCTGTCAAAGTGATCTATGACCAAAGCACTTAAGGGCCCACCCCACTGAAAGCCAAGTATGGAGGAGAATTCGTCGAGGACAGGGAGGCTGTCAGTGCTCACTGGACGGAACATTTCAAAGAACTCCTCAACTGAGACCCTGTCTTCGACTTGAATGTCCTCGACTCCATTCCTTAACACCCTGTCCAGCTCCGTCCAGAGCAAGGTCGAAAAAGCTATTCAACAGCTGAACAACAAAATGGCCTCTGGAGCAGACAGAATCCCTGCTGAAAACATGGCGGAGATACACTCCTGGCATGACTGCATACCCTCATATTCCTCATCTGGGATGAGGAGTGCTTGCCAGGGGAGTTCAGGGACACTGTGATGGTGACTGTATTCAAGAAGGAAGACAAGTCCAATTGCAGCAACTACAGAGGAATCTCCCTGCAGTCTGCCACAGGGAAGATTATTGCAAAGGATCCTCCTTAATCATCTTCTCCTAGTGGCTGAAGAGCTCCTTCTGGAGTCGCAGTGCAGCTTTCCCCCATCAAGAGGCCAACACATGATCTTCACTGTGCCGCAAATCCAAGAAAAATGCAGGGAACAATGCCAACCACTGTACTTGGCCTTTTTTCGATCTCACAGAAGTCTTTGCCTCTTTCAACAGCGAAGGCTTTTGGAGCACCCAACTCAAATTTGGCTGCCCTCAGAAGTATGTCCCCATTCTCCGTCTACTCCACGATGACATGCAAGTTGTGATCCTCACCAACAGAACCACCACAGACCCAATCTCAGTCAAGACCAGGTTCAAGCATAGTTGTATCATCATATCAACCCTCTTCTCCATTTTCCTCACTGCAATGCTGACCTCCAGCAAACTACCTGCAGGTGTGGAAATAATCTACAGAGCAGTTGGGAAACTTCAACCTATGCCACCTTCAACCCAAGATCAAAATCACACCAACCTCAGTCATCAGCTTCAGTATGCAGATGATGCTTGTGTGCGCTCACTGTAAAACTGAGCTCCAGATCATAGTCAACTCCTTCTTCGAAGCACATGAGAAAATGGGCCTTTCATCAAACACTCGGAAAACGAAGGTCATCTTCCAACCAGCTCCCACCGCAGAATACCTCCCCCTGTCAATCAAGATCAATGGCGAGATCCTGAAAAATGTTGACCACTTTCCATATCTTGGGAATCTCCTCTTGGTGAAGGCAGACATAGACAATGAGGTTCATCATCGCCTTCAATATGCCAGCTCAACCTTCAACCAACTGAGGAAGAAAGTATTTGAGGATCAGGATCTCAAACCCAAGACTAAGGTCATGATTTACCAGGCAGCAGTGATCCCTGCGCTCCTGTATACTTCGCAGACTTTGGAAAATCTACAGCAGGCACTGAAGTAGTACAACCAGAGGCGCCTCCGCAAGATCCTCCAAATCCGGTGGCAAGAAAGGTCCAACAGCAGCATATGCTTCCAAGTCAACCAGCCCAGCATTAGGGCGCTAATCACCCAAAACCAGCTCCACTGCGCAGGATGCGTTGTTCACATGCCTAACATCAGACTTCTGAAGCAGCTGTTTTACTCAGAACCTGGTTGCAGCAGGAGACTCCCAGGAAGAAAGCGGAAACGCTTTAGAGATGTCCTCAAAGATCTCTGAAAAGATCAAACATCCCCATTGACGCGTAGGAGTCCCTGGCTTGTGACCGTCCTAGACGGAGAAAGCTAATTCAGGAGCTCATCGTATACCTCGAGGGACCTCATCGGGAACATGCAGAGGCGAAGGTGAGGCATCGAATGGAGCACACAAACCTCCATACTGACCCTTCAAGCACCAAGATGTCAGGCTGCAGTGGTTTGCAAAAAATAAGCTACTAATTGCACCTGATGCATAACTCTTGATTGACAGAGGGAGGTATTCTGCGGTGGAAGCTGGTTGGAAGATGACTGTCGTTTTCCGAGTGTTTAATGAAAGACCCATTTTCTCATGTGCTTCGTACAAGGAGTTGACTATGATCTGGAGCTCAGTTTCACAGTGAGCGCACACAAGCATCATCTGCATACTGAAGCTGACGACTGCCCCAAATGTGGTAGAGTCCGCAGATCACACATTGGACTTATCAGCCATCTCAGAACCGGTCAAACTGGAGTGAAAGCAAGTCATCCTAGATCCTGAGGTACTGCCTAAGACCGATTTTCTGCTGAATATTCAAAAAGGAGAATGGTGCTAGGCACCAATGTACAAGATACCACAAAATCTACAGTGAGCAAGTTCAGATGGCTTAATATGTAACAAAGGCATGCATGTACAGCAGTCTGCTGGAGATTGGCTAGAGTCCAGAGAGCAACCACAAAAATAACTTTGATAATTCAAAATAAAGTGCAATACAATTTTACTTAAATGACCAGCAGCAGGCTAAAACTTTGTTGTACTGACCATCTCTAGTCAAATAATTTCCAGACCTAGAAACTATTGTATGAATACAAAACATAATTAGAATAAACCAGTGATTTATGGAATTTAAACCATTTATGTCATCGCTGATGTGCAAGATAGAAAATGGAGCTTGTGAGTTATGCATCTGGTGCAATTAGTAGCTTATTTTTTGCAAACCACTGCAGCCTGACATCTTTTTGTGTTTACTAGTGGAGTAGGAATACAGACAGCAGCATATCTCAGCAATGAACAAGAATGAGAGAATAGTTTCCTCTCTGCCTTCACCACAAAGTTTGGATTTTTTGGGGAGTGGAGAGGTTGTTCAGGATTAAATGCAGAAAGAAACGCAACAGCAACTTTCTATCCTCAATTTTCTCCCCTCCTTTCCTAAAGGCTGTGGCATAATTGCAAGGTATCTACAGCCTCTGACCCAACCTGACCCAAAAGGTAATTTTCCTGTGTGAGCTAAAATAGTAAGTGTGGGCTCGCATTCCTTCATTGTAGAGTCATTTAAGGCACAGAAGGAGGCACTTCTTCCCACCGAGTCCATGCTGCCTTTCCACGGAGTTATCCAGTCAGTCCCATTCCCCTGCTCGATCCCCGTGGCCCTGCAAGTTTATTTCCTTCAATGCCCATCCAATTTCATTCTGAAGTCATTGATTGTCTCCACTTCCACCACCCTTATGGGCAGTGAGTTCTGTTCCAGGTCATTACCACCCACTGTGTAAAAAAGCTCTTCCTCATATTCCCCCGTATCCCTTTCCCAAAACCTTCAATCTGTGTCCCGTAGTCCTTGTCTCATTAGTTAATGAGAAATTATCAAAGCCTGTCATAATCTTGTACACTCCTTTGCTCTAATGAGAACAACCCCAGCTTCTCCAACCTAACCTGATCACTAAAATCCCCCATCACTGGAACCATTCTGGTAAATCTCCTCTGCACCCTCTCATGGACCCTCACTTCCTTCCTAAAGTGTGGTGACCAGAACTGGATGCAATTCTCTAGTTGAGGCCTAACCAGAGCTTTATAAAGGTTCCAAATAACTTCCCTGCTTTTGTACTCAATGCCTCTATTTATGTAGCCCAAGATCACCATGCTTTGCTAACCACTCTCTCAATGTCCTGCCACCTTCAAAGATCGATGCACATGCACCCCCAGGTTCCTCTGCTCCTGCACACTCTTTAGAATTGTGCCACGAAATATATGTTGCCTCTCCCTATTCCTTCTGCCAAAATACATCAGCTCACACTTGTCAGTATTAAATTCCATCTGCCAATTCTGCTAGCCTATCGATGCCCTGTTACAGGCAGTTCATATCACCCTCACTGCTTGCCACACCTTGTCATCGACAAATTTTGAAATTCTGCTCTGTATTCCAAGATCCAAATCATTTATATATAGCAATAAAAGCAGTGGTTCCAGCACTGACCCTTGGGGAACACCACTGTCTATGATCCTCCCATCTGAAAAACAACCATTTACTACGACTCGCCTTTTTCTGTCCTTCGGTCAATTTTTTTATCCAATAAGATACTGACCCTCCTATTCCATGAGTCTCAATTTTATTAACCAGCCCTATAGGTGGTACCCTTTCAAATGCTTTCTTAAAATCCATATAAATAATATCCACCACATTTGCTTCATGAACCTTCTCTGTTACTTCATCAAAAAATTCAATTATATTAGACAAGCATGATTTCCCTTTTACAATCCATGCTGGCTCTCTTTAACTCAAACTTCTCAAACCGTCTGTCGACTTTTTCCCCCTGATTATTCTTTCTAAAACCTTACCCACCACTGATGTTAACTGGCCTGAAGTTGCTAGGACTGTCCTTATATACTTACTTGTATCACATTTGTGTCACATTTGCCACTTTCCAATCCTCGGGCACCTCCCCCGTATCCAGGGAAGATTGGAAGATTAAGGCAAGCCTTCTGCTATATCCACCCCCCACTTCCTTTAGCAACTTGGGATGCAAGCCATCCAGACCAGGTGACTTATTTAGTTTAGAGATACAGCACTGAAACAGGCCCTTCAGCCCACCGAGTCTGTGCCGACCATCAACCACCCATTTATACTAATCCCATATTCCTATCACATCCCCACCTGTCTCTATATTTCCCTACCACCTATCTATACTAGGGGCAATTTATAATGGCCAATTTACCTACCAACCTGCAAGTCTTTTGGCTTGTGGGAGGAAACCGGAGCACCCGGAGAAAACCCACGCAGACACAGGGAGAACTTGCAAACTCCACACAGACAGTTCCCAGAATTGAACCCGGGTCGCTGGAGCTGTGAGGCTGCAGTGCTAACCACTGCGCCGCCCATCTTATCTATCCTAAGCAGAGCCAGCTTTTGTAGCACCTCCCCCCTCTCAACTTTTACCCTATCCATTGCCTTGACTCTCTGTTTCTACCAGTATGTTGTCAGATTCCACATCCTTAGTGAACATTGATACAAACTACACATTAAGCATATTGGCCTTGCCCTGCGCCTTTCAGTGTATATTACCCTCTTTGTCTCTAATAGGCCCCACTCCACCTCTTACTACCCGCTTACTATTTATATGCCAGAAGATGATTTTTGGGTTCCCTTTTGCCTACCATTCTATTCTCATATTCTTTCCTTGCCAGTCTTATTTTCCTCTTCACCTCCCCTCTCAACTTATGGTACATGGCCTCTACTCACTTGACATGCATCATACACTCTCCTTTTTGTTTCATCATAATCTCTATCTCCCTCGTCATTCAAAGAGCCCTGTTTTTGCATCCCCTACCTTTCACCCTGTTGGAATATACTTAGCCTGTACCTGAAGCATCTTTTCCTTGAAAATAACCAACGCATTGTTTCGATACAGCTCTTCCTGTCAGTCTTTGATTCCATTTTACCCGAGATAGGGAAATCACAGAGACGTGCAAGAATTATACAGTGCTGGTATTGGAGGACTTTAATTACCCAAATATCGATTGAGATAATTTTAGAGTAAAGGATAAGGAGGGGGAGGCATTTCTGAAATATGTTCAGGAGAACTTCCTTGATCAGTATGTTCTCAGCCCAACTAGAAAGGAGGCACTGCTGGATCTGATGCTGGGAAATGAGCTGTGTCTGTCGGGGAGCACTTGGCTAAGAGTGATCATCGTATCATAAGGTTTAGACTAGTAATGCAGAAAAGCAAGGAACGAAATAAGGTAGAACATCTAGACTGGAAGTGGGCTAATTTCAACGCAATGAGAAGAGATATAAACATACATACATATGCTTGATGCACTAACCAATTTTCTAAGATAAGTTGGGCCTATTAGCATTTACAGTTTGTGGGGAAAAATACAATAGTCTTACATAATACAACATTTACAGTAATATATTCATAACACTTAGAAAACACTTACTCATTGTCACACTAGATTCCAGCTCTAAGGAATAGTACACTATCCAAATTTGATCAGTAGCAAGCAGGAGCATTCAATCTTAAGTTAGATATCAGTAACAAAATACAAAGAAAAATCATTTTTCAAGCACTGTTGTTCAGCTTACAGAGCACACCAAGCCTAACAATCTTATGCGAGAATTACTTTTCACCTATGGGCTCATCTTTATGAAATCAAACTACCACAGTAAATTAACTTCAAATAAATAAACTAATCTTCTCTTGCATACGCAGCCTACAGTGTTGCTTTGTATGGCTAAAGGTAATTAAATGTAGAAAACTGGTATAGATATACATAGCAAGTTTGCAAAAATGTAATTCCTTTCACTCTCAGAATACAAGGCGTCTTTATAAAATTGTATTGCTTGCAACTTTTTTTTAAACTAAGTAAAATACTTTCCAATTTATACAATTTTATTTTAAAATTAGCATGAAGTGTAAAGGCCACATATCAAGGTTGAAAAAGTCATAGGAATTCAGCGTAAATCAGGAAGTCCATGGCCTAATTCACTCCTTCCAGGTGTGTCAGAAATTTATATGTAGTCACTCCAACCTATTATACGGAATTCACTGCTCACGGTACAGATTCCTCTATATTGATGAGGTAAAACACAGATTAGGTGAAGGCTTCACCGAGTACTTCTGTCTGCCAGTGTGACCTCAAGGACCCCCCAACTTCAATTCCACATCCAACTCCCATTCTGACCTCTCTTTGGCTCTCTCTACTGCTCCCGGGAAGCTTACTGCAAGCTTGAGGAACAACACTTCATCTGATTATAAGGTACTCTGCAGCCCTCTAGCCTTAATATTAACCTTGATAACTTCAGACCTTAACTCTAGCTCTCATTTTCTCTTTGGCAGGAAGTGCTGACAATGTGGAATGGGCAGGAGGAGAAAGGAGTACATTGGGGTTGGGCCCTCATTGGAACAGCACACTGGCAAAGTGGTCTGCACCCTTGCTGTTGACCTTTTTCTCTTCTCGCATTGGAGCCTGCATCACTTCACCAGTTTTTCATAACAGCATAAGAAATATAAGCAGGATTAGGCCATTGGGGTCTCAAGCCTGCTCCACCAATTAATAAGATCATGGCCTCAACTCCACTTTCCTGCTTCCCACCCCATCACCCCCCACCCCTCCCATAACCTTTGACTCTGTCGTAGATCAAATATCTAACTCAGCCCTGAATACATTCAATCACCCAGCCTCCACTGCTCGCTGGGGAAGAGAATTCCAAAGATTAACGATCCACTGAGAGAAGGAATTCCTCCTCATCTCCGTTTTAAATGGGAAACCCCTTATTCTAAAACTATGCGCCCTAGTTCTAGATTTCCTCATGAGGGGAAACATCCTGTCAGCATCTACCCTATGAAGCCCCCTCAAAACCTTATATATTTCAATAAGATCACCTCTTGTTCTTCTAAACTCCAATGAGTATAGACCCAACCTGTTCAACTTTTCCTTATAAGACATCCACTTCATCCCAGAAATCAACCTAGTGAACCTTCTCTGAATTGCCTCCAATGTAAGTATATCCCTCTTTAAATAAGGAAAACAAAACTGTAAGCAGTATTCTAGGTGTGGTCTCACCAACACCCTGTACAGTTGTAGCAAGACTTCCCTACATTTATACTCCATCCCCCTTGTAATAAAGGCCAACATTCCATTTGCCTTCCTAATTACTTGCTGTATCGGCATGCTAACTTTTTGTGATTCATGTACAAGGACATTCAGATCCTTCTGTACCACAGTATTCTGCAGTCTCTCTCTATTTAAATAATATTCTGCATTTCTATTCTTCCTGCCAACCTCACATTTTCCCACATTATACTACCTCTGCCAAATTTTTGCCCACTCACTTAACCTATCTATCTATATACCTTTACAGACTCTTTATGGCCTCCTCAACTTGCTTTCCCAATTACCTTCGTATTATCAGCAAATTTGGCCAAAATACACTCTGTCCCTTCATTCAAGTCAGTAATATAGATGGTAAATAGTTGAGGCCCCAGCACTGATCCCTACGGCATCCTACTAGTTACAGTTTGCCAATCTGAAAATGACCCATTTATCCTGACTCTCTGTTTCTTGTTAGTTAACCAATCCTCTATCCATGCTAGCATATTACCCCCAACACCATGAGCTCTCATCTGGTGCAGTAACCTTTTATATGGCACCTTATTGAATGCCTTTTGGAAATCCAAATACATGATCTCTACTGGTTACCCCTACGTCTGCAGGATGGAAGACGGTTGCATACCCAAGGACGTTCTGCACGATGAGATAGCAGGGACCAGATGACCAGTGGGGCGCCCAAAGCTCTACTTCAAGGATGCTTGCAAGCATGACATGAGGGCTCTAAATGTCAAATATCGCACTTGGGAGTCACTAGCTGGCGAAAGAGGGAAAATAATAACACATCCTGTGGACTGGTGTGCACTACCATGGTGACCAGTTGCTACAGCAGCTTGGCAACAGGCGCCAACATCAAAAACAACAACTCACAACGTCACTTGGCAGCTTCAAGTGCAGCACCTGTGCAGAATCTCCTCTCAAGGATTGGCCTTCACAGCTATCAGCAATGGTGCACCAAGAGAAGACACCCTGAAATATTCCAGAACTCACTGGGTTCCGGGAGGGTACCAGCGGATTGGAAAACCGCTAATGTGACGCCCCTGTTCAAGAAGGGAGGGAGACAAAAAGCAGGAAACTATAGGCCAGTCAGCCTAACATCGGTCGTTGGGAAAATGCTAGAGTTCATTATTAAGGAAGAAATAGAGGGACATTTAGAAAAGCTTATTGCAATCAAACAGAGTCAACATGGTTTCGTGAAAGGGAAATCATGTTTGACAAATTTGCTAGAGTTCTCTGAGGATATAACAAGCAGAGTTGTTAAAGGGGAACCGGTAGATGTAGTGTATTTGGATTTTCAGAAGGCATTCAATAAGGTGCCATATAAAAGATTATTGCACAAGATAGGAGCTCATGGTATTGGGGGGTAATGAACTAGCAAGGATTGAGGATTGGTCAACTAACAGGAGAGAGAGAGTCTGGATTTATGGATCTTTTTCAGGTTGGGAAGACATAACTAGTGGAGTGCCACAAGGATCAGTCCTAGGGCCTCAATTATTTACTATCTATATTAATGACTTGGAGGAGGGGGCAGAGTGTGATATATCCAAATGTGCTGACGATACAAAAATAGGTGGGAGAGCATGTTGTGATGAGGACTTAAGGAACCTGCAAGGGGATATAGATAGGTTGAGTGAGTGGGCAAAAACTTGGCAGATAAGAGTTTAATGTAGGAAAGTGTGAGGTCATGCACTTTGGTAGGAAGAATCAAAAGGCAGACTATTATTTAAATGGAGAGAGACTCCAAAAAAGTGCCGCACAGAGGGAGCTGGGTGTTCTTGTGCATGAAACACAAAATGTTAGCATGCAGGTGCAGCAAGTAATTAAGGCGGCAAATGGAATTTTGGCCTTTATTGCTCAGGGGGTTGGAGTTTAAAAATAGGGAAGTCTTATTACAACTGTACAGGGTGTTGGTGAGGCCACACCTGGAGTACTGTGTACAGTTTTGCTTTCCTTATTTAAAGAGGGATATACTGACATTGGAGGCGGTTCAAAAGAGATTCATTAGGCTGATTCCTGGGATGAAGGGGTTGACTTATCAAGAATGGCTAAACAGGTTAGGTCTTTATTCATTAGAGTTTAGAAGAAGTTTTTGAAACGTACAAAATTCTGAGGGGACTTGACAGGGTAAATGTTGAGAAGATGTTTCCACTAGTGGGGGAATCGCAAACTAGGGGACATAGTTACAGAATAAGGGTCACACATTTAAAACTGAGATGTGAAGGAAATTCTTCTCTCAGAGGGCAGTGAATGTCTGGAATTCTCTACCGCAGAGAGTTGTGGAGGCTAGATCACAAAGTATTTAAAGAGGAGGTAGACAGATTTTTGAAATATTGGGCAGTTGAGGGCTATGAGGAGCTGGCACAAGAGGAGTTGAAGTCTGGGAAATATCAACCATGATCTTATTGAATGGCGGGGCAGGCTTGAGGGGCCAAATTGCCTACTCCTGCTCCTATTTCTTATGTTCTTATGCACCCCACCTAAATGGATTATTTGCTGCGTGTCCATCATCTTTCATAGATGGAAGGAGGCCAACCAACGGTTGCCCTTTATGCCCTTGTTGCATCCTCAAAGAACTCTAATAAATTTGTCAAACATTATTTCCTTTCATATCATGTTGACTCTGCTTGATTGTATTATAATTTTCTAAATGTCCTGCTACTACTTCATTGATGATGGTTTCCAGCATTTTTCCAATGACAGATGTTAGGCTACTTGGCCTACAGTTTCCTGCTTTTTGTCGCCTTCCTTTCTTGAATAGGGACGTTACATTTATGGTTTTTCATTCTGCTGGGACCTTTCCAGAATCTAGGGAATTTTGGAAGATTACACCCAATGCATCTGCTATCGCTGCAGCCACTTCTTTTAAGACCCTAGGATGCAGGTCATCAGGTCCAGGGGACTTGTCAACCTTTAATCCATTGGTTTTCCTAGTACTTTTGCTCTAGTGATAGTTTTAAGTACCTCCATCCCCTTTGCCCCTTGATTTTCTACGATTCTTGGGATTCACTTATTGTCTTCTACCATGAAGACAAATACAAAATATTTGTTCAAAGTTTCTGCCATTTCCTTGTTTTCCTTTACTAATTCCCCAGGCTCATCCTTTAAGAGACCAATGTTTACTCTACCAACTCTTTTCCTTTTTATATACTTCTGGAAACTTTTACTGTCTGTTTTCATATTTCTTGCTAGTTTACTCCTAAATTCTAATTTCTCCCTTTATTTTCTGTCATCCTTTGCTGGTTTCATGTTCTCCTTTCTAACTGCCTGTCCCTTACCTCTTTGCTGTTCACATTCTCCATGCTTCATATATGTTTTTAATTTCTTTATCTTCTCTCATTCTGGGCTGGATTTTACGATGGGCAGACAGGAGCTGTCCACCGACGTAAAAGTCAGTGGCGGACCCGCATCTGTCCAGCCCGGGGATCCAATCCACATTTTACAGGACCCCGGGCTGTAACTGTTCAGAGGCGGGACTTCCACCTGCTTGAGGGAGGAAGTCCCGCCTCATTGAGCTGCTGACCAATCATTGGGCCGGCAGCTCTCAGTTGCAGCAGCGCCACCAACAGCGGTGGCCACTGTTGGGACCGCATTCCACCCGAGGACATGGAGCCAGGATCGAGGTAAGTTTGGTTTGCCTCGCTGGACAGATCAGTCGCGGCCCAGCGAGGCAAGAGTGGTCGTTTGGGGGTGTGGCGGGAAGGGGGGCATCTTGGGTCTTGGGGGTGGTTGGGGAAGCGGGAGCAGCCCTCAATCGAGCACCCAGTGCCCGGTTGTCAGCAGCTCCACCCCCCCCCCCCCCCGGCAGCCCCGGTCAGTAAGGCTCTGTCCCGCCACAGTCCACCTGCTTCAATGGATGCTTGGAGCTCAGGGTCATTGCCTGACAAGTTGACTGCAACACCGCACCAAACGGCATGACCAAAAAAGGAAAGAAGGTATCAGCCCTTCGTTTTGCAAGCTGGAACGTCAGAACTATGTGTCCTGGCCTGTCGGAAGACCTTACACAAATCAACAATTCTCGGAAGACCGCCATCATTAACAACGAGCTCAGTAGACTCAATGTAGACATTGCAGCACTTCAGAAGACACGCCTCCCTGCAAGAGAGCAAGACTACAACTTCTTCTGGCACCTACCTAGACTCAACTATCACCAGTAACCTGTCTCTCGATGCAGAAATCAACTAGCGCATGGGAAAGGCTTCCACTGCTATGTCCAGACTGGCCAAGGGAGTGTGGGAAAATGGCGCACTGGCACAGAACACAAAAGTCCATGTGTATCAAGCCTGTGTCCTCAGTACCTTGCTCTATGGCAGCAAGACCTGGACAACGTACGTCATCCAAGAGCGACGTCTCAATTCATTCCATCTTCGCTGCCTCCGGAGAATCCTTGGCATCAGGTGGCAGGACCGTATCTCCAACACAGAAGTTCTCGAGGCGGCCACCATCCCCAGCATATACACCCTACTAAGCCAGCGGCGCCTGAGATGGCTTGGCCATGTGAGCCGCCTAGAAGATGGCAGGATCCCCAAGGACACATTGTACAGCGAGCTCGTCACTGGTATCAGACCCACCGGCCGTCCTTGTCTCCGCTTTAAAGACGTCTGCAAACGCGACATGAAGTCCTGTGACATTGATCACAAGTCGTGGGAGTCAGTTGCCAGCGATCGCCAGAGCTGGCGGGCAACCATAAAGGCGGGGCTAAAGCGTGGCGAGTCGAAGAGACTTAGCAGTTGGCAGGAAAAAAGTCAGAAGCGCAAGGAGAGCGCCAACTGCGTAATAGCCCCGACAAGAATTTTCAGTTTGATACATTTTTAGGCCAAGGCACCACAGTCATAAAACTGTCAATATCGCAAGGTACAAGTAGTCCATCCCCGTTGCCTCGAATGGTAGCTGAATGCCGTAACCTTATTTTCGTCCAATCTTTTAATCAGACTACAACAATTTCTATACCAGCATAATATTGCAAAACTCCTGGAATACTCTCAGAAAACATCACACTTAAATTGTTTAACTGTATTTTCTGTATGTCAAAGTGTACACATTTGCTCAATTTTGATGTGATCATTACAGATTTGAAGTCAATTTATGGATCTGGTCAATACCATTGAAAGCGGTCAGGTGTTTTTTTAAAGCGATAGAGATATTGCACTGAAAAAACTGTAGGCAATAATGAATTATAAGCAGTGTGTATATTATGGTAATCACCAATGTCTGTTGATCATTTTAGTACCTTACACTGTCTTGTCACAAAACAGCCATCAATGTGCTAAGAACCTCAATACATGCACACTTTCTCATTCATTATTACCCTGTTAAAGAAAAAGTCCAACAGTTTATAAGACAAAGAGCACGGAATTATCCACTGAAACACTGTATCCATCACTTAAGACAAAGATGAAGGCCATGCAGGATGTAACTAGCTTCCTAATTAACAAAACTGTGAAGAAAATATTCTTCAGAATTACCAGGTCTTTGTGCCATTCACCCAACTCCAATGCTCTCTGCCAGTAACTGAATCTCTTTTCTGCAGAATCACATCATTTCTACAGCATCGCATCGAAATGAATTTCAAGTTACTGCCATAAACAGATTTAATATCAAGAGGTTCCCAAGGATTTTCATATGCTGCAGTATAGATCTTAATGAAGCCTGCATGGAACATACAAAAACAGCAGCCCAAAGAATGATTTTTTAAGCATAAAAATACTGAAAATCAAACCTTCACTTTATAGATAATCACCCAAAGCTGATTAGAGAAGTATGGATTCACTTCAAATTCCCTTACCAATCATCATGGTGCAATATTTTGATGTGCTCCCAAATCCTTTTTTTTTACATAGATTAAAATTATGATTCACTAGACTGCTTTACCACATCATAAGAATTTGTACTGCAAAAAGGTTCTATTATGCATTTTGGCAGAAGGGATAGGGAGAGACAATAACGATTAAATGGCACAGTTCTAAAGAGTGTACAGAGACTGAGGGATCTGCAGCTTCTAGTGAATAGATCTTTAAAGGCAACAGGATGTATTGAGAGAGTAGTTAGCAAAGCATATGGGATTTTGATCTTCATCAAAATAAGTATTGAATACAAAAGCAGGGAAGCTATGCTGAACCTATATAAAGCCAATCTAGGCCACTACTAGAGTATTGTGTTCAGTTCTGGTCACCACACTTTAGGAAGGTCCTTCAGATGGTGCAGAGGAGATTTATTAGAATGACTCCAGGGATGAGGGATTTTAACTGCAAAGTTAGGTTAGAGAAGCTGGGTTGTTCTCCTTGGAGCAAAGGAGATTGAGAGGCCATTTGATAGAGGTGTACAAGATTATGACTGGTTTAGATAAAGTAGACAAAGAAAAGCTGTTCCCATTAGTTGATGATACAGGACTGGGGGACACAGATTCAAGGTTTTGGGCAAGAGATGCAGGGACGATGTGAGGAAGAACTTTTTTACACAACAAGTGTTATTGTCCTGGAACTAGCTACCTATGAGGGTGGTGGAAGCGGAGACAATGAATGATTTCAACAGGAAACTGGATGAGTGCTTGACAGAAATAAACTTGCAGGGCTACGGGGACAGAGCTATGGACTGATTGTAGAGAGCTGGCACGGAATCGATGGACCAATGGCCTCCTTCTGTGCTGTAATGGCTCTAAGACTATTATTTTCTTCTATAAAACACATAGGAAGTTGTCTGTACCTTTACAATGTCAAAGAACTATGAAATACTAGAAGCTTTTAATCTTTTTCAGTAGCATGGTTTCTTAATCATTATGTACGTGTCAAGAATCAGAAATAAGGGAAAGACCCTGCAGTTAGGTTTTCTTTTGATTTGGATGCATGGTCTCCGTTTTTAAGTAACTCAATATTCACATTATGCCATGACACCTGGTTTGAGTTAATTTAATGAAATAAGACAATTTAATATCTGTTCAATTAAAATGTTTTTGATTTGATCATATTTAGTACAGGGCCTAGTTCAGTGGTAAGTTCTGTACATCACATTGGAAGAGGAACAAAGTCAGATTGGAACAGCTACTACAAATAACAATGTTTAATCTATTTATTTATCAAAAGGAGATTTAAACTTAGATACAATTTGGAGTTCCTTAACGTAACAGTTTCTACCCCTGTAATCTCTGCACTCAAATAACAAAATACAATTCAATAGCTTAATCACTCTGATGCGGAAAGGGTCCTGACGTTGGATTCAGTTTGATAATAACAAAAACCATGCCAGAAGCAGCACTGGATATTTAATTGTGATGTGTATGATAAAAATTTTGCATTAAGAAAAAGTATGGTGCTTAAATTTTTGTCAATATTTGATCTAGATTAAAATCAAAGCCTTCAAACAAAATTACTAGATTCAGGAAGGATAAAGAAAAATTCTTGGAGCGAGTTATCTACACAACCACTTCCGGACATCCACCTTCGATACCCTGGTTCACAGAAAAATCTTTATTCTGCCCCACCCTCAAGTCCCCTGATAGAGCACCTTCTCTTCTTCATCTACATGCTGCCCTTTGGTAACATCATCTGCAGACTTGATCTCTTGACCTTTACACTGCCTCCATAATGTCAGACTGCTTGTCTGAATATCTAAAGCTGGATGAGCTGCAATTTTGTCCAGTTAAACATTGGGAAAACTAAAGCCATTGCCTTCGATCCAAAACTCCATACACTCGCCACCAATTCAACCCTCTCCCAGCCATTGCATCGAACTGGACCAAACTGTTATCAATCTCAAGTGTCCTATTTAACCTTGAACTGAGCTTCGGCCCCACTTACTCACAAATATCCACCTACTTTCAGCTCCATAACATCACCCATTTTTGCCCTTGCCTCTGAAACACTCATCTATACCATTGTCACCTCCAGGCTCAATTATTCCAAAGTTCTTTTGGCCAGTCTCCAATTATCCACCCTATGTAAATCTCAGCTTATCCAAAACACTGCTGTCTGTATCCTATCCTGTATTACGTCCCATCACTCCTGGCCTTCTGCGATTAATGTATGACCTGTGGACCCCTGGAGAGTGGAAGAATATAAAATACACTTTTTAAACAAATAAATAAATGACTAATACATAAGCTTATACATAAGCTGATATTTGTTCTTCAAAATAATAAAGCTCTAATGATGTTCCATAAATTTCTAGAAAGAACAATTTGCAGAGGATAGCAATAGTGCTATAAAAGATACTAAGTGGAATATCAAAACTTAAAACTAAACACTACTTCAAGTTAAACCATAACTGTAGGGCAAGACAACATAGATTACTCAAGCTAAGGTTGTATTCCCTGGAACTTAGAAGGTTAATGGGGATCAAATGAATTATTTTTCAGTGGCTGACGTCAAATATGATGCACAGGAAAATGGCCATGGTCATTGCAGGCTATATGCTGCCTTTCTCCTGTGGCAATGCTATTGACATAGCTGGTCCAGTTAATCCGCTGGTCAATGGAGACTCCTCACTCCTCCACACCCCGTGATGTTAATTGTGCGCAACTCTATGATGGTGGTGCTGTTGATGGTAGAATTATCAGTGAACAGCCATAATCCTAACTTTACAATGGAAGACAATGGACTTTTCAAGCACCTGAAGATGGTTGAGTCAAGGGTGCTTCCCTGAGGAATTCCTGCAGCAGTCTCCTAGGGTTGCATCACTTCAACCACAGCAAGATCCTCATTAACCTCTTTTTCTTGGGCTACTTGGTTCCATACTCAGTTGAATGCTGCCTTGGTGTCATATCTCCTGATTTGAATTGATAAACCATTGAGGCACAAGAAATTCAAAAAGGACAAACTAGCAAGGTGTAAATAGAACTTTGTGAACTAGTATGCCAGGACTCTCAGACCAACTGAGGACAAAATAACTTGCAAGTTAAGAATTTCAGTTTGAGTTTTAGCAAGATGTTGTAGATGTTAGTTGTTTTGTATGGGACCAAATAGTACTGTACCATGCAATTCAATGGCCTAGTGGACACAAGCTCATTCATCTGCAGGACATTGTTGGATGAAATATGTCATTCATGAAACAACTTATCAACCACTACAGCTTCCATTAAATTTGGTACAGCTTTTGAGTATCCTTAATATGCATATCTAATGAAAAAAAAGAGAGATTTGCATTTATTTCTGGTCCCACAAAAAGGAATGTGATAATGACCAGGTGTTCTTTTAGTTATTTTGGTTAAAGGATAAATATTGGCCACGACACAGGGGTGAACTCTACTGCTCTTCTTCAAAATAATGTGATAGGATCTTTTGCAACCACCTAAGCAAGCAGAGGGAGCCTCAGTTTAACATCCAAGACAGTGTCTCCAACAGTGCAGCACTCCCTCAAGTACTGCACTGGAGTGTCAGCCTAGATTTTGTGCTCAAGTCTCTGGAGTGAACAACCTGCTGATTTAGAGGTAAGTGTGCTCAAACTGAGCCATGGCTGACACACAGGGCAATCCAAAGATCAAATGTAAACATTTTATTATAAAGAATACCTATTTATTAATCTAGTTTTCTGTACTGATATCATGGGAGATAATTTCTAGAATGATTTCAAATACATTTCCCTAAATAACTGGTGTTGCTGGAATTGTAATTTGTATTTCATAATTGTATTTTCTGATCTTTGTGTTTCAGTGCATTATGTAAAATGTGGTGCTGTAAGTTAAAGAATGAGTAAGCATTGTAGCCTTGCATCACAATAAAATATGTGGATGTGCTGGGATGACAGAAGTGGAGTAAATAGAGTGCTCCAGTTCACCCTACTTGAATCATATTGCAATGTTTATATTGCAGAATCACTTCTAGTAAAAACAATGTACCACGGTGGGGTTCTGAATGTTCTTAATTTGCCCTTAACACATAAGGCACATTAATTGTAAGATCGCATGCATGCAACTTTTTAAAAGTCACAATCTAGGTTCTAATTTTCTGGTTGTTGATCAGGATCAGTAGTACAAAACATGTATCCCTGGTCTGTGTTTCTGGGCAGTATTCTAATATAAACACAGCATTATATCATCATTAATGCTGCTCAAAGAAGAATAAATCCATCAGAACTTTTGAGAGAAATAAGGAGTTTAAACAAAGTCAATATGAAGGAGTTTAAAAAAAAGAGAATATAAGCATTTAAGAATTAAAATTTTAACTTTAAAATTCCTGGGGGCATGCATATAAATTATGCAAAGGAACAACTGGTCTGATGTTAAGTAGTTCTTTTTCTAGAAACTGATAAGATTAATAAAACAAATTTTTGCAGAGAGAGCTGGAGTAGAGATCACATCATACAAGTAGATATCAAATAATATGTCATGATCATGATCAATGTAGTCTCCTGAACTAGAGACCAATTTTCCAGGTATTTCCTTGACCATGTGTTTTTAATTTGGTTTTTCACCTCTTCCCAGAAGACTACATGGAGTAAGGTGCTTCTTGACATGATGGTTTTCAAGACTGTTGCCCATTTATGGTCATTTAATAAATGACACTAACTTAATTCACAGAACAGCATGTATATTGCGCCTTTATCATCATAAAATGTCCCATGGTGTTACACAGGAACGTTTTCAAACAAAATTTGACATTAAGCCACATAAGGAAATATTAGGACAGGTAACTAAAAGTTTCTTCAGATAGATAGGCTTTAAGAAGTGTCTTAAATGAGGAGATAGGAGTAGAGATGCAGAGATGTTTAGGGACGGAATTTCAGAGATCAGAGACCAAGCAGCTGCCAGTCGTGAAATGATGAAAATCAGAGAGGCTTAAGAGGCCAGAACTGGAGGAGTGCAGCTATCTCAGGAGGGTTGCAGCTGGAGGAGCATACAGAGATAGCAAGGTACAAGGCCATAGAGGGATTTGAAAACGTGTCTCTCTCCTTCTCCGCGCGTCTCTCTCTCTCTCTCCGTCCTTCTCCGCGCGTCTCTCTCTCTCTCTCCGTCCTTCTCCGCGCGTCTCCCTCTCTCTCTCCGTCCTTCTCCGCGCGTCTCCCTCTCTCTCTCTCCGTCCTTCTCCGCGCGTCTCCCTCTCTCTCTCTCTCTTTCTCCGCGCGTCTCTCTCTCTCTCTCTCTCTTTCTCCGCGCGTCTCCCTCTCTCTCTCTCTCTCTTTCTCCGCGCGTCCCTCTCTCTCTCTCTCTCTCTCCTTCTCCGCGCATCTCTCTCTCTCTCTCTCTCTCTCTCCTTCTCCGCGCGTCTCTCTCTCTCTCTCTCTCTCTCCTTCTCCGCGCGTCTCTCTCTCTCTCCTTCTCCGCGCGTCTCTCTCTCTCTCTCTCCTTCTCCGCGCGTCTCTCTCTCTCTCTCTCCTTCTCCGCGCGTCTCTCTCTCTCTCTCTCTCCTTCTCCGCGCGTCTCTCTCTCTCTCTCCTTCTCCGCGCGTCTCTCTCTCTCTCTCTCCTTCTCCGCGCGTCTCTCTCTCTCTCTCTCCTTCTCCGCGCGTCTCTCTCTCTCTCTCTCCTTCTCCGCGCGTCTCTCTCTCTCTCTCCTTCTCCGCGCGTCTCTCTCTCTCTCTCTCCTTCTCCGCGCGTCTCTCTCTCTCTCTCTCCTTCTCCGCGCGTCTCTCTCTCTCTCCTTCTCCGCGCGTCTCTCTCTCTCCCTCTCCGCGCGTCTCTCTCTCTCCTTCTCCGCGCGTCTCTCTCTCTCCTTCTCCGCGCGTCTCTCTCTCTCCTTCTCCTTCTCCGCGTCTCTCTCTCTCTCTCTTCTCCGCGCGTCTCTCTCTCTCTCTCTCCTTCTCCGCGCGTCTCTCTCTCTCTCTCTCCTTCTCCGCGCGTCTCTCTCTCTCTCCTTCTCCGCGCGTCTCTCTCTCTCTCTCTCTCTCTCTCTCTATCCTTCTCCGCGCGTCTCTCTCTCTCTATCCTTCTCCGCGCGTCTCTCTCTCTCTCTCTCCTTCTCCGCGCGTCTCTCTCTCTCTCTCTCCTTCTCCGCGCGTCTCTCTCTCTCTCTCTCTCTCTCTCCTTCTCCGCGCGTCTCTCTCTCTCTCCTCTCTCTCTCTCCTTCTCCGCGCGTCTCTCTCTCTCTCTCTCTCTCTCTCTCTCTCCTTCTCCGCGCGTCTCTCTCTCTCTCTCTCCTTCTCCGCGCGTCTCTCTCTCTCTCTCTCCTTCTCCGCGCGTCTCTCTCTCTCTCTCTCCTTCTCCGCGCGTCTCTCTCTCTCTCTCTCCTTCTCCGCGCGTCTCTCTCTCTCTCTCTCCTTCTCCGCGCGTCTCTCTCTCTCTCTCTCCTTCTCCGCGCGTCTCTCTCTCTCTCTCTCCTTCTCCGCGCGTCTCTCTCTCTCTCTCTCTCCTTCTCCGCGCGTCTCTCTCTCTCTCTCCTTCTCCGCGCGTCTCTCTCTCTCTCTCTCCTTCTCCGCGCGTCTCTCTCTCTCTCTCTCTCTCCTTCTCCGCGCGTCTCTCTCTCTCTCTCTCTCTCCTTCTCCGCGCGTCTCTCTCTCTCTCTCTCTCTCCTTCTCCGCGCGTCTCTCTCTCTCTCTCTCTCCTTCTCCGCGCGTCTCTCTCTCTCTCTCTCTCCTTCTCCGCGCGTCTCTCTCTCTCTCTCCTTCTCCGCGCGTCTCTCTCTCTCTCTCTCCTTCTCCGCGCGTCTCTCTCTCTCTCTCTCCTTCTCCGCGCGTCTCTCTCTCTCTCTCTCCTTCTCCGCGCGTCTCTCTCTCTCTCTCTCCTTCTCCGCGCGTCTCTCTCTCTCTCTCTCTCTCTCTCCTTCTCCCCGCGCGTCTCTCTCTCTCTCTCTCTCTCTCCTTCTCCGCGCGTCTCTCTCTCTCTCTCTCCTTCTCCGCGCGTCTCTCTCTCTCTCTCTCCTTCTCCGCGCGTCTCTCTCTCTCTCTCTCCTTCTCCGCGCGTCTCTCTCTCTCTCTCTCCTTCTCCGCGCGTCTCTCTCTCTCTCTCTCCTTCTCCGCGCGTCTCTCTCTCTCTCTCCTTCTCCGCGCGTCTCTCTCTCTCTCCTTCTCCGCGCGTCTCTCTCTCTCTCTCTCTCCTTCTCCGCGCGTCTCTCTCTCTCTCTCTCTCCTTCTCCGCGCGTCTCTCTCTCTCTCTCTCTCCTTCTCCGCGCGTCTCTCTCTCTCCTTCTCCGCGCGTCTCTCTCTCTCCTTCTCCGCGCGTCTCTCTCTCTCCTTCTCCGCGCGTCTCTCTCTCTCCTTCTCCGCGCGTCTCTCTCTCTCTCTCCTTATCCGCGCGTCTCTCTCTCTCTCTCCTTATCCGCGCGTCTCTCTCTCTCTCTCTCATTCTCTGCGCGTCTCTCTCTCTCTCTCTCCTTCTCCGCGCGTCTCTCTCTCTCTCTCTCCTTCTCCGCGCGTCTCTCTCTCTCTCCTTCTCCGCGCGTCTCTCTCTCTCTCTCTCTCCTTCTCCGCGCGTCTCTCTCTCTCCTTCTCCGCGCGTCTCTCTCTCTCCTTCTCCGCGCGTCTCTCTCTCTCCTTCTCCGCGCGTCTCTCTCTCTCTCTCTCCTTCTCCGCGCGTCTCTCTCTCTCTCTCCTTCTCCGCGCGTCTCTCTCTCTCTCTCCTTCTCCGCGCGTCTCTCTCTCTCTCTCTCCTTCTCCGCGCGTCTCTCTCTCTCTCTCTCCTTCTCCGCGCGTCTCTCTCTCTCTCTCCGCGCGTCTCTCTCTCTCTCTCCTTCTCCGCGCGTCTCTCTCTCTCTCTCCTCCGCGCGTCTCTCTCTCTCTCTCCTTCTCCGCGCGTCTCTCTCTCTCTCTCCTTCTCCGCGCGTCTCTCTCTCTCTCTCTCCTTCTCCGCGCGTCTCTCTCTCTCTCTCTCTCCTTCTCCGCGCGTCTCTCTCTCTCTCTCTCCTTCTCCGCGCGTCTCTCTCTCTCTCTCTCCTTCTCCGCGCGTCTCTCTCTCTCTCTCTCCTTCTCCGCTCGTCTCTCTCTCTCTCTCTCTCCTTCTCCGCTCGTCTCTCTCTCTCTCTCTCCTTCTCCGCTCGTCTCTCTCTCTCTCTCTCTCTCCTTCTCCGCGCGTCTCTCTCTCTCTCTCTCCTTCTCTGCGCGTCTCTCTCTCTCTCTCTCTCTCTCCTTCTCCGCGCGTCTCTCTCTCTCTCTCTCTCTCTCCTTCTCCGCGCGTCTCTCTCTCTCTCTCTCTCTCTCCTTCTCCGCGCGTCTCTCTCTCTCTCTCTCCTTCTCCGCGCGTCTCTCTCTCTCTCCTTCTCCGCGCGTCTCTCTCTCTCTCTCTCCTTCTCCGCGCGTCTCTCTCTCTCTCTCTCTCCTTCTCCGCGCGTCTCTCTCTCTCTCTCTCTCTCCTTCTCCGCGCGTCTCTCTCTCTCTCTCTCTCCTTCTCCGCGCGTCTCTCTCTCTCTCTCCTTCTCCGCGCGTCTCTCTCTCTCTCTCCTTCTCCGCGCGTCTCTCTCTCTCTCTCTCTCTCCTTCTCCGCGCGTCTCTCTCTCTCTCTCTCTCTCCTTCTCCGCGCGTCTCTCTCTCTCTCTCTCTCTCTCTCCTTCTCCGCGCGTCTCTCTCTCTCTCTCTCTCCTTCTCCGCGCGTCTCTCTCTCTCTCTCTCCTTCTCCGCGCGTCTCTCTCTCTCTCTCTCCTTCTCCGCGCGTCTCTCTCTCTCTCTCTCCTTCTCCGCGCGTCTCTCTCTCTCTCTTTCTCCTTCTCCGCGCGTCTCTCTCTCTCTCGCTCTCCTTCTCCGCGCGTCTCTCTCTCTCTCGCTCTCCTTCTCCGCGCGTCTCTCTCTCCTTCTCCGCGCGTCTCTCTCTCTCTCCTTCTCCGCGCGTCTCTCTCTCTCTCCTTCTCCGCGCGTCTCTCTCTCTCTCCTTCTCCGCGCGTCTCTCTCTCTCTCCTTCTCCGCGCGTCTCTCTCTCTCTCCTTCTCCGCGCGTCTCTCTCTCTCCTTCTCCGCGCGTCTCTCTCTCTCTCTCTCCTTCTCCGCGCGTCTCTCTCTCTCTCTCTCTTCTCCGCGCGTCTCTCTCTCTCTCTCTCCTTCTCCGCGCGTCTCTCTCTCTCTCTCTCCTTCTCCGCGCGTCTCTCTCTCTCTCTCTCCTTCTCCGCGCGTCTCTCTCTCTCTCTCTCCTTCTCCGCGCGTCTCTCTCTCTCTCCTTCTCCGCGCGTCTCTCTCTCTCTCTCCTTCTCCGCGCGTCTCTCTCTCTCTCCTTCTCCGCGCGTCTCTCTCTCTCTCTCTCTCCTTCTCCGCGCGTCTCTCTCTCTCTCTCTCTCTCCTTCTCCGCGCGTCTCTCTCTCTCTCTCTCTCTCTCCTTCTCCGCGCGTCTCTCTCTCTCCTTCTCCGCGCGTCTCTCTCTCTCCTTCTCCGCGCGTCTCTCTCTCTCTCTTCTCCGCGTCTCTCTCTCTCTCCTTCTCCGCGCGTTTCTCTCTCTCTCTCCTTCTCCGCGCGTCTCTCTCTCTCTCTCCTTCTCCGCGCGTCTCTCTCTCTCTCTCCTTCTCCGCGCGTCTCTCTCTCTCTCTCTCTCCTTCTCCGCGCGTCTCTCTCTCTCTCTCTCTCCTTCTCCGCGCGTCTCTCTCTCTCTCTCTCTCCTTCTCCGCGCGTCTCTCTCTCTCTCTCCGCGCGTCTCTCTCTCTCCTTCTCCGCGCGTCTCTCTCTCTCCTTCTCCGCGCGTCTCTCTCTCTCCTTCTCCGCGCGTCTCTCTCTCTCTCTCTCCTTCTCCGCGCGTCTCTCTCTCTCTCTCCTTCTCCGCGCGTCTCTCTCTCTCTCTCTCCTTCTCCGCGCGTCTCTCTCTCTCTCTCCTTCTCCGCGCGTCTCTCTCTCTCTCTCCTTCTCCGCGCGTCTCTCTCTCTCTCTCCGCGCGTCTCTCTCTCTCTCTCCTTCTCCGCGCGTCTCTCTCTCTCTCTCCTCCGCGCGTCTCTCTCTCTCTCTCTCCTTCTCCGCGCGTCTCTCTCTCTCTCTCCTTCTCCGCGCGTCTCTCTCTCTCTCTCCTTCTCCGCGCGTCTCTCTCTCTCTCTCTCTCCTTCTCCGCGCGTCTCTCTCTCTCTCTCTCCTTCTCCGCGCGTCTCTCTCTCTCTCTCTCCTTCTCCGCGCGTCTCTCTCTCTCTCTCTCTCCTTCTCCGCGCGTCTCTCTCTCTCTCTCTCCTTCTCCGCGCGTCTCTCTCTCTCTCTCTCCTTCTCCGCGCGTCTCTCTCTCTCTCTCTCTCTCCTTCTCCGCTCGTCTCTCTCTCTCTCTCTCTCTCCTTCTCCGCGCGTCTCTCTCCTCTCTCTCTCCTTCTCGCGCGTCTCTCTCTCTCTCTCTCTCTCCTTCTCCGCGCGTCTCTCTCTCTCTCTCTCTCTCTCCTTCTCCGCGCGTCTCTCTCTCTCTCTCTCCTTCTCCGCGCGTCTCTCTCTCTCTCTCTCCTTCTCCGCGCGTCTCTCTCTCTCTCCTTCTCCGCGCGTCTCTCTCTCTCTCTCCTTCTCCGCGCGTCTCTCTCTCTCTCTCTCTCCTTCTCCGCGCGTCTCTCTCTCTCTCTCCTTCTCCGCGCGTCTCTCTCTCTCTCTCCTTCTCCGCGCGTCTCTCTCTCTCTCTCTCCTTCTCCGCGCGTCTCTCTCTCTCTTCTCCGCGTCTCTCTCTCTCCTTCTCCGCGCGTCTCTCTCTCTCTCTCTCGCGTCTCTCTCTCTCTCTCTCTCCGCGCGTCTCTCTCTCTCTCTCTCCTTCTCCGCGCGTCTCTCTCTCTCTCTCTTCTCCGCGCGTCTCTCTCTCTCTCCTTCTCCGCGCGTCTCTCTCTCTCTCTCTCCTTCTCCGCGCGTCTCTCTCTCTCTCTCTCCTTCTCCGCGCGTCTCTCTCTCTCTCTCTCCTTCTCCGCGCGTCTCTCTCTCTCTCTCTCTCCTTCTCCGCGCGTCTCTCTCTCTCTCTCCTTCTCCGCGCGTCTCTCTCTCTCTCTCTCCTTCTCCGCGCGTCTCTCTCTCTCTCCTTCTCCGCGCGTCTCTCTCTCTCTCCTTCTCCGCGCGTCTCTCTCTCTCTCCTTCTCCGCGCGTCTCTCTCTCTCTCCTTCTCCGCGCGTCTCTCTCTCTCTCCTTCTCCGCGCGTCTCTCTCTCTCTCCTTCTCCGCGCGTCTCTCTCTCTCTCCTTCTCGCGCGTCTCTCTCTCTCTCTCCTTCTCCGCGCGTCTCTCTCTCTCTCTCCTTCTCCGCGCGTCTCTCTCTCTCTCTCTCCTTCTCCGCGCGTCTCTCTCTCTCTCTCCTTCTCCGCGCGTCTCTCTCTCTCTCCTTCTCCGCGCGTCTCTCTCTCTCTCCTTCTCCGCGCGTCTCTCTCTCTCTCTCCTTCTCCGCGCGTCTCTCTCTCTCTCTCTCTCCTTCTCCGCGCGTCTCTCTCTCTCTCTCTCCTTCTCCGCGCGTCTCTCTCTCTCTCTCTCTCCTTCTCCGCGCGTCTCTCTCTCTCTCTCGGTCTCTCTCTCTCCTTCTCCGCGCGTCTCTCTCTCTCTCTCTCTCCTTCTCCGCGCGTCTCTCTCTCTCTCTCCTTCTCCGCGCGTCTCTCTCTCTCTCTCCTTCTCCGCGCGTCTCTCTCTCTCTCTCTCCTTCTCCGCGCGTCTCTCTCTCTCTCTCTCCTTCTCCGCGCGTCTCTCTCTCTCTCTCCTTCTCCGCGTCTCTCTCTCTCTCTCTCCTTCTCCGCGCGTCTCTCTCTCTCTCTCTCCTTCTCCGCGCGTCTCTCTCTCTCTCCTTCTCCGCGTCTCTCTCTCTCTCTCTCCGCTCGTCTCTCTCTCTCTCTCTCTCCTTCTCCGCGCGTCTCTCTCTCTCTCTCTCTCCTTCTCGCGTCTCTCTCTCTCTCTCTCTCTCTCCTTCTCCGCGCGTCTCTCTCTCTCTCTCTCGCTCTCTCTCTTCTCCGCGCGTCTCTCTCTCTCTCTCCTTCTCCGCGCGTCTCTCTCTCTCTCTCCTTCTCCCGCGCGTCTCTCTCTCTCTCTCTCCTTCTCCGCGCGTCTCTCTCTCTCTCTCTTCTCGCGCGTCTCTCTCTCTCGCTCTCCTTCTCCGCGCGTCTCTCTCTCTCGCTCTCCTTCTCCGCGCGTCTCTCTCTCTCTCGCTTCCTTCTCCGCGCGTCTCTCTCTCTCTCTCTTCTCCGCGCGTCTCTCTCTCTCTCCTTCTCCGCGCGTCTCTCTCTCTCCTTCTCCGCGCGTCTCTCTCTCTCTCCTTCTCCGCGCGTCTCTCTCTCTCTCCTTCTCCGCGCGTCTCTCTCTCTCTCCTTCTCCGCGCGTCTCTCTCTCTCTCTCCTTCTCCGCGCGTCTCTCTA